>NW_016803360.1:2524722-2538001 GCF_001698545.2 Rhinopithecus bieti
TTTTTGAGACAGAGTTTTGCTCGTTGCCCAGGCTGGGGTGCAATGGCGCAATCTTGGCTCACTGCAACCTCCACCTCCCAGGTTCAAGTGATTCTCCTGCCTCAGCCTCCCGAGTAGCTGAGATTACAGGTATGCCCCACCACCTCAGCTAATTTTTTATGTTTTTAGTAGAGACAGGGTTTCACCATGTTGGCCGGTTGGTCTCAAACTCCTGACTTCAGGTGATCCACCTGCCTCAGCATCCCAAAGTGCTGAGATTATAAGCACGAGTCACCATGCCTGGCCTATCATTCCATCTTTTCACTTTCCATCTGTATTTTTAAATCTAAAATGAGTCTCTTGTAGACAGCATTTAGTTGGATCATGTGTTTTTAAATCTATTCTGCCAATATGTAATTCTTGGGTGCAGAGATTTACTCCACATTTATTTAAAGTAATTACTGATAAGGAGAGACTTACTTCTGTCAGTTTGCTATTTGTTTTCTATATGCCTTATACTTTATTATACCTCAGTTCCTGCATTATTATCATCTTTTGTGTTTAGTTGATTTTTTTGTAGGGAAGTGTTTATATTTATTTCTCGTTTCCTTGTATATATTCTGTAGTTATTTTTTTATGGTTGTCATGAGGATTACATTTAACATCTGGAAGTAATAACACTCTAATTTAAATTTATACCAGCTTAACTTTAATACTATACAAAAAGTTTACTCTGTTATAGCTTCATCCTCACTTATTTCAGCAGCTGATGTCATAAAATTACATCTTTATATATTATGCACCCTAAAACATAAACTCATAGTTCTTTTAAATACATTAGTCTTTTAAATTATATAGAAAATGAAATGTGAAGTTACCAACCAAACTTATAATACTTAGGTTTTTGAGTAATAATTTTTTAAATGTATTTTTTTCTTAAATCATGTAGAAAACAAAAAGTGGAGCTGTAAATCATTATTACAATAATAGTTGATTTTACGATTGCACAGGTATTTACCTTTACTGAGATGGTTATTTTTTCATATGTCTTTGAATTACTGTCCAGAGTCCTTTCATTTCATGCTGCAGGCTTCCTTTGAGCATTTCTTTTGGGGCAGCTCTAGTGGTAATGAATTCCCTCAGGTTTTAATTTGGGAATATCTTTTTTTTTTTTTTTTTTTTTTGAGGCAAGATCTTGGTCTGTCACTCAGGCTGGAGTGCAGTGGCACAACTGTAGCTCACTGTAGCCTCAAATTCCTGGGCTCAAGTAAATCCTCCCATTTCAGCCTCCCAAGTAGCCAGGACTACAGGCATGCAACACCATGCCCAGCTAATCTTTTTTAATTACTATTTTCTGTAAGGATGAGGTCTCACCGTGTTTCCCATGTTGGTTTTGAATGCTTGGTCTAAGCAATCCTCCTGCTTCAGGCTCCCAGAGTGCCAGGATTACAGGTGTGAATCACTATGCCCAGCCATATGGGAATATGTCTTAGTTTCTCATTTTAGAAGGATAGTTTGGCCAGAGATAGAATTTTTGGTTAATAATTTTTTTGGGGGGTTCTTTGTTTTGCACTTGGAATATATTGGCCCAATGGCTTTTGGCCTCCAAAGTTTCTAATGAGAAATCTGCTTACGATCTTATTGAAAATTTCTTGTATGTAGTGAGTCTGTCTTTGTTCAATCAAAGGTTTGATTATAATGTATCTCAGTGTGGGTCTCCTTGAGTTAATCATATTTGGATTTTCTTGAGTTTCTTGGATGTTTATATTCATGTCTTTCATCCAGTGTCAGAAGTTTTTCAGCCATTATTTTTCCAAATATTCTCTCTACCCTTTTCTCTCTTGTCCTTCGAAAACTTCCACAGTGTGTATGTTGGTCTGCTTGATGATATGCTATAGGTCCCTTAGGCTCTGTTCACTTTTCTTCAATATTTTTTTCTTTCTGTTCCTTAAACTCAATAATTTCTATTGTCTTATCTTCAAGCGTCACTAATTCTTTTGCCTGTTCAAAACTGCCTTTGAATCTCTCCAGGGAATTATTTTTTTCAGTTAGAATACTTACCATCTCCAGAATTTATTTTTGGTTTCTTTTTAGGTTTCGATATCTTTATATTTCTATTTTGTTCATTTATCATTTTCTTGATTTTTATTTTTTACATCTTCCTTTAGTTTTTAAAATAAATTTAAGGCAATTGTTTAAAGACTTTGTCTAGTGGATCTTCCATCTGTGTTACTCAGGGACAATTTTGGTTGATTTATTTATTTTCTCCTTTGAGCTGTAGTTTCCATTTCTTTGAATGCCCTGTGAATTTTTGTTGTTGAAAATTTGCGTATTTGAACCTAATAAAGTGGTAACTCTAGAAGTCAGATTCTCCTCCTTTTCCCTGTGTTTGCTGTTTTGTGGTTACATTTCATTGTCCATTGATTTTTTGAGTGTTCTAAGCTATCTCTGTGTCAAGGATCAGAATGAGATATATACTTAAGGTCTTCTCAGGTATTTTCTGAGTCTGTGCCTTCCCATGGGCTTGTGTGGTGATAAAAGAAAAACTTCAGCTGAATTACATTTAAAGGAGTTTAATTGAGCAATGAATATTTTGCAAATTGGGCCGCTCCCAGAATCACAGCAGATTAACAGAGACTCCAGCACAGCCATGTAGTGGAAGAAGATTTATAGACAAAAAAAGAGAAATGACCTACAGAAATTGGCAGTGAGGTACAGAAACAGCTGGATTGGTTACAGGTTGCTGTTTGCCTTACTTGAACACGGTTTGAACACTTAGCAGTCTATGAGTGGTTGAACTATGGCCGCTGGGATTGCCCAAGACAGTTATTGTTACAGGTGCATACTCTTAAATTAGGTTTTCAATCTTGTGTGACTATTAAGCTAGGTTACAGGTCATCCACAAGGACTCAAGTATAGAAGTACAGAGTCCTTCTCAGGCCATATTTAGTTTGCTTTAACAGTGACCACTTTCTAATTTTCCTCACGTATACAGCTGCTTTTGAATGTCCCAGACTTTAATGTCTAGCTCCCAAAAAGGCAAAAAGAAAAAAATTAAAGGAAGAGGGAAGAGGCAGTGGCCCTTAAAATTCCCTATAAGTCAATTCATTTGGCGATAGAAGGGAGTAACAGCAATGTGAGAAGGTACAAAACAATAGCTGCCTGCTTCTTTGCACCTCCGAGATCAAAAACAACAATCAGTAATCAAAGCTCAGATCTTGATATTTGGAGGACAGACTTCTTTTTGTCATACTGATTTCCACGAGCTGCATTCTAGCTGCTCCAGGAACATGTCATTGCTACCTACCAAGGAACTGGGTGTGGGGGATGGGGAGCTCCTCCTGTGCAAACTAAAGTTGACAAAAGTAATAGCAATACACTAAACAAGACTTCCTTTGGAAGGTGCAAGCCTTCAATAGGATCCACAGTTCCAAAATAGTTACATCAGATGAATTTTGTCAGTACAATTGTAGTAGGCCGATAGATTTTAGGTAGGCAGATAGATTTTAGGTAGGCAGATAGATTTTAGGTAGGGAGATAGATTTCTGATTCTTCCTACTCTGCCATCCCATCTTCTAAAATTACGCCTCATATTATTATCATTATTACTATTATTATTACTTATATTTTAGACAAAGTCTCGCTCTATTGCCCAGGCTGGAGTACAGTGATGCAATCTTGGATCATTACAGCCTTGACCTCCTGGGCTCAGGTGATTCTCCCACCTCAGCCTCCCAAGTAGCCGGGACCACAGGCATGCACCATTATGCCTGGTTAATTTTTATATTTTTTGTAGAGGCGGGGTTTCACCATGTTGCCCAGGCTGGTCTCAAACTCCTGGGCTCAAGAGATCTCCTGACTTGGCCTCCCAAATTGCTTGGATTACAGACATAAGTCACTGTGCCCAGCCCTAAATGTATTTTTTAAATAGAAGATTCACAAAAAAATTGACCTTACGATTATAGGTAACTAGATTTTTTGCACATGAAATTATCTTATTAGAAAGTATATTAGGTATAAGCAGTCATATTTTTACCCAGAACCACAAGCAGTTCTTTCCATTCAGAGTAAAGAGCGATATTGGGCATATTTCCAAATTCAAATGTCATTCTAAAATATATTTATATTTTTATCGGTGCCAAGTGCAATGGTAGTTTGTGCAAATTAGTGCTCACAGTAGGAGAGTTTTAGTACTATTGAATAATAACAGTGTAATTTGAAAGGTAATTTCATTATGGCAAGCTTCCTGGGAAAAACAAGTGGCCTGCCTTATAAATTTGGACTCATTGTTAGAAATTACAAGTTCAGTGAATAATAAATACGGTAGTCACTGGGCCTTTAGAAGTGAAGTCTTAAATTGGTAATAAAAAGAGATAGTCTCATAGAATTCCTTTTATACTTGTTTCTTTTTCCCCAAATTATCAAACCTCACTTTGGATGTAAGAATGAGTTGTGAAGGCAGCAAAAGGGCAACTGTTCTCTGTTCTTCATGCCAAAAATCATCACTCATTTAGTTTTTTCTAAACATTTTCTTTGTTCCAAGGTAAATAAGATTTTCAAGCTACTTTAATTACAATGGATGATTGTTAAAATCATAGAGAACAAAAAATGTTACTGTTATTCAGGATTAGTAGGATGCTCAAAAACCTCATCAGTTAAATATTATTAATACAAGGTAAGAGCCTAATAAAAATAGAACAGTTTTATACATGTTAAATAGTTAAAAAATACATCAATGGTTACAATACATTTGACAATTTACCTTGAAATAGTCTACAGTTTGCTCGTGAAAATGAGAGTTGGAAGGATTGCAGCTTGTGAGTTACTATGTAGTGGTGAAAGGAGGGTTGTCAAAATCTGCAGTCTTTTTACAGCCTTAAAACCTGGAACATGTTTGTTTTCCCTTTGAGATGCAGTTCCTTGGAAGCATATGTTTATAATAGATACCTATGTCATAAATATTTAAAATTTGATCCAATGCATAGCCTTCTTATTCAATTAACTTCGGTATCCCTGCTGGAAATCTGTGACTTTCTTTTCTACACTCAAAGCTTTACTGATATGAGGGGTTTAGGAGTTGTAGTGGTATTTGAAACCACCAAACCACCCTCTAGTAGCACTGAAAGGAGAAAATTATGCAGGATTTGGTGATAACGGTCTTTGTATAGAGATAGTGCTTTCTCTTTGATTATGTTTTCTCTTTGATTGTGAGAAAAGTTGTTTTTGATCATTGCACTATTTGGTCTTCATATGCTCAACAATATTTCAATTTCTTGTATTTCTTTCGTCCTTGTTCTTATTGACTTCACAGCGCTTGAAGTCATTCAAGACATAGCCATGTATTTTTGCAGAGTTGTGTCTAATGTTCTACCATGTGGATTCCTTTATGCTTGTTGCTCTGGAGCCAATACATATTCCCTCCTTTCTTTCAAAACACGTTAGTTCAAGATAGTCTTCAAAATCATCAATACCTAAAGATTTTCTTTTACATGCATGGCTTGCTGGTTTTGAACACAGATGCTTAGATATGTTTGAGAGATTAATTAAAATAATGTGTTTTTTTGTACTGAAAAGTTCATGAGTTCAAAAGAATGGAAAAACAATGTAGGCTCACACATGCTGTGGACTGAGGTAACTGGTAGATGGCTCAGGTCTGAGTGTGTATGTGTTTTGTGTACTAATTCCCATATGGCTCCATCTAACCATGCAGTTTTCTGCCTTTGTCTAGTGTTTCTTAAGTGGTAATGATTCATAAGGAGATACAAAATTTATTTTATGCTGAAATCATTCCCTCACGTGTCAATCATGTTGGAAATTCATGTTTTAAAACAAGTGCTATAGCAGAAATGACTGTGATAAAAAAGTTTAAAAAGGAATAAAAACTTATGTCTGTCATTATAGTAAGTGTTAATTGACTGAAATCTCACTTTACAAGACTATCAGATTGAAGTAAAAAAGCATAACTATGTACTGCCTTTACAGGAAATACATAATAACAAGAAATGAGCAGAGCTATATGCCAAATGGAAACAAAATAAAGCAAGCGTGGTATTATAAATATCAGAGAGGCTGAAATTTAATGATAATAGCAATAATCAAGATAAAGAAAGACATTATATAATAAAATTACTATTAATGAAAGAGATACACTGTTATAAACTTTTATGCACCAAATATAGCAACTAAGCATATAAACTAAAATATATTAGAAATTAAATTAAAATCTATTTAATATAATGAAACTTTAGAATACCACTTTAAATTTCAAATTTGTCCAGTAGAAAAAAAAATTTTAAGAGTTGCTTTAAATAAAACAATATTAGACAAACACATATACAACACACATACATACATGAATATGAACATAAATATAACATTTTATAGCCCTTAAGTAAAGAAAATATAGCTTAGTCCTAGATTTTAACATATAGGTAAAAAAATAAATATTAGAAGAATCTTAGAGTTTATCAATCACTTGACATACTATGATAAAGGTTTTATTTTAGAAATGAATGGTGGTTCATTATCAGGAAGTTTGTCACCAGAATTTTTTTTCATCAACTTTTAAGTTCTGGAGTACATATGCAGGATGTACAAGTTTGTTACCTAGGTAAACATTTGCCATGGTGGTTTGCTGCACCTGTTAACGCATCACCTAGGTATTAAGCCCAGCGTCCATTAGCTTCCTGATGCTCTCCCTGTCCCTACTCCCCAACAGGCCTCACTGAGTGTTGTTCCCCCACCATGTGTCCACGTGTTCTCATCGTTCAGCTCCCACTGATAAGTGAGAACATGCGATGTGATCTTCAACAAACCCGACAAAAACAAGTGATGGGGAACAGATGATCTATTTAATAACTGGTGCTGGGAGAACTGGCTAGCCATATGCAAAAAATTGAAAGTAGACACTTTTCTTACACCTTATACAAAAAGTAAGATGGAATGAAGACTTAAATGTAAAACCCAAAACTATAAAAACCCCAGAAGAAAATCGAGTAACCAGAATTTAATACAAAATTTAATATTAAACTTAAAGAGAATAATCATGTGGTCATAACAGCAGATGATGAAAATGACATTTGAAAAATGTATCAGGAATTTCTAATAAAACTTGAATTAGAAAAAACAAAATACCATTTACCAAAACACAGCTGAACTTTTTTTCTTTTGTAAGTGATGAAATACTAAAAATACTTAAAATTAATTGAGGGTATAGTTTTCAAATGAAAAAATGGACAAAGGACATGAATGGGCAATTCACAGGACAACATATCCAAAAGGGCAACAAATATAAAAAATGATGTGCAAATAGGCCTGATGCAGGGCTTATCCCTATAATCTCAGCACTTTGGGAAGCTGAGGTGAGCGGACCACTTGAGGTCAAGAATTTGAGACCAGCCTGGCCAACATGGCAAAACCTCGTCTCTACTAAAAATACAACAATTAGCTAGACGTGGTGGTGCATGCCTGTAATCCCAGCTACATGGGAGGCCGAAGCAGGAGAATAACTTGAGCCCAGGAGGCAGAGGTTTCAGTGAGCCGAGATCACACCACTGCACTCCAGCCTGGGTGACACAGGAAGACTCTGCCTCTAAATGAATGAATGAATGAATGAATGAATGTGCAAAGTCACTGGGATTCAGGGTAGAGTGAACCCGGGAGGCAGAAGTTGCAGTGAGCTGAGATCACACCACTGCATGCCAGTCTGGGTGACAGAATGAAACTCCATTTCTAAATAAATAGACAAACAAATAATTAATTAATTAAATGATACACAAACTCACTGGGAATCAGGGAAATATGAATTAAATTGAAAATGACATGTTATTATGCACTTAATTAGACTGGCCAAAATAATAAAATACCCATATCTTCCTACTATTTGTGGTGGCATAGAGAAAAGTATTTCCAAATATTGCTGGTGGATATATGAGTTATTATATTTTTTTGGACAGAACATTTAGCAGTAAATATTAAAATAAAATTTTTTTAAACCCTCATATACCCTTTGGTCCAAAAATCCCAAACCAGGTATTTAGGCTATAGAGTTAAAGCACCAGTATGTGAGTATTAGTATATAAGGATGTTTAATAATTTAATAATGATTGCTCATACTAGCAAAAAATGGAGGAAAATGAATATCCATTGTAATGATTAACTTATGGTACCTACATATAATGAATTATCTTGCAGCTACTAAAACTTGTCACTGTTTGCTGATGATATGATTGTATACCTAGAAAACCCTAAAATCTCATCCAAAAAGCTCCTAGATCTGATAAATGAATTCAGTAATGTTTCAGGATACAAAATCAACATACACAAATCAGTAGCACTGCTATACACCAACAAATGACCAAGCTGAGAATCAAATCAAGAACTCAATCCCTTTTACAACAGCTGCAAAAAAAAAAAAAAAAAAAAAAAAAAAATACTTAGGAATATACTTCACCAAGTAGGTGAAAGATCTCAAGGAAAACTACAAAACACTGCTGAAAAAAATCACAGATGACACAAACAAATGGAAACACATCCCATGCTCATGGATGGGTAGAATCAATATTGTGAAAATGACTATACTACCAAAAGCAATCACAAATTTAATGTAATTCCCATCAAAATACCATCATCATTCTTCACATAACTAAAAAAAAAAATTCTAAAATTCATATGGAACCAAAAAAGAGCCTGCATAGCCAAAACAATACTAAGCAAAAAGAACAAATCTGGAGGCATCACATTACCCAACTTCAAACTATACTACAAGGCTACAGTTACCAAAACAGCATTGGTATAATAGACATGTAGATCAATGGAACAGAATAGAAAACCCAGAAATAGAGCCAAATAGTTAGAACCAACTGATCTTCGAAAAAGCATGCAAAATCATAAAGTAGGGAAAGGACACCCTATTCAATAAATGATGCTAGGTTAACTGGCAAGCCACATGTAGGAGAATGAAACTGGATCCTCATCTCTCACCTTATACAAAAAGTCAACTCAAGATGGATCAAAGGCTTAAATCTAAGACCTGAAACCATAAACATTTTAGAAGATAACATCAGAAAAACTCTTCTAGACATTGGCTTAAGCAAAGAATTCATGACTAAGAACCCAAAAGCAAATGCAACAAACCAAAAAATAAACGGGAACTAATCAAAAGAAAAGGCTTCTGCACAGCAAAAGAAATAATCAGCAGAGTAAATAGACAGCCCACAGAGTGGGAGAAAATATTCACAAACTGTATATCTAACAAAAGACTGACAAACAAGTGTATATAAGATTTTATTTTTATGTTGCAAATAATTGTAAAAGTATACATTTTTGCATGTATATGCTGAAATATGGTGGAATAGTTACTACATTTTAAAATGTTGGAATATATTAAATATGGGGAGGAAAAATCAAATAAATGTTATAATGTGGGGTGGGGGGGAAGTGGAATCAAGAATAGAGGAAAACAAGCAAGTGATAACAGACTGCAAAAGAAAAAACAAAATGTTTGGGAGGCCTAGGCAGGCACATCACTTGAGCCAGGAGTTTGAGACTAGCCTGGGAAAGATGGCAAAGCTCTATCTTTACAAAACTACAAAATTAGCAGGGCGTGGTGGTATGAGCCTATAGAACCCCGCTACTTGGGAGGCTGAAGTAGGAGTAATGCTTCTTGAACACAGAAGGTGGAGGTTGCAGTGAGCTGAGATCATGCCACCGCACTCCAGCCTAGGTGACAGAGTGAGACACTGTCTTGAAACAAACAAAAAAAATGTCTAACATATGGTGGTCTCATTTATGCATTTATGTAAATTAGTACTCTGCCAGTCTTATACTTTTAGAAGATAAAACTGATATTTAATAATAGGCTTAATTATAAATGCAAAAAAGTCCTATTAATGAACAACCTTAATCTACCAGAATATGAGTTCAAAAAATGTACAGTTATATGGAAAATTTGGATTTTAAAATGGTGTATTTTGTCTAGGCTACTCTTGTATCCTGCAGACCAGAGAAGGCATAGGCAAGATGCTGACCTTACCTTGTCTAGGAAATAGTAGTGATGGCTGGAGGGTTACCAATTTCAAAATGAAGCAGCAAGATTATATTTAAATGGCGGGTCTCAACTGGGCGCTCATGCCTGTAATCCCAGCACTTTGGGAGGCTGAAGCAGGTGGATCACCTGAGGTAAGGAGTTCAAGACCAGTCAGGCCAACATGGTGAAACCTCGTCTCTACTAAAAATACAAAAACTTAGCCAGGCATGGTGGCGTGCGCCTCTAATCCCAGCTACTCAGGAGGCTGAGGCAGGAGAATGGCTTCAACGTGGGAGGCAGAGGTTGCAGTGAGCTGAGATTGTGCCACTGCACTCCAGCCTGGGCAACAGAGTAAGACTCTGTCTCAAAAAAATAAATAAATAAATTTAAAAAATGGGGGGCCTCAGTACTCGGCTTTGCTTTCTCCATTGACCACTGGAACCAATTGCTTTGAAGGTTATGGCAGGTAGCCTCCTATGTATAGGAATATGAACAATTCCTACCTAACTGAAGGTACCAATTTTTAAGTTTACCAAAAAATTCTGATGCCCAGGTTTTCATTCCAGAGATTCTGATTGAATTGGTATAAGAGGTGTGGCTGGTTTTCTGAGGCAGAAAGAGCGAGAAATTTACCCTCTCAGGTTTGTTCAGCTAGAATTATAATTCATTTCAAATCTATCTAAAATGTTTGTCATTACAAATGATTACACATTGTGCTTAGTAACCAGATGAAACAAGAGCAAACAAGGGCTGCATTATTTAATTCTCATCTATTAGTAAACTAGGACAAGATAGACTAATTAAGTAATTATTATCTCAAAGGCACTGAGAGTAGGGATAAAAGGAATGTCATCAAGTGAATATACATGAGGTGAGACACAGACTAGTATAGAAAAAATGAATCTCCCTTGACAGTACATTGGAATCACCTGGGGAACTTTAAAAAATACTGATTCCCACCCCCACCTACCGCTCAAATTCTGATGCAAGTTGTCCTGGGCATAGTGATTTTAAAAGTTACCCATGACATTCTATTATGTAGTCAGAGCTGAAAACCAATAACCTAAAAGGAAATAGGATGAAAAAAAGTAATTCGTGTAGAGGTTCAAAGACCCTTTAAGATGGGTGTCATTCATTCATTTATTTATTCTGTTCAGGTATTCACTTTAGTCATTCTTTTCGTTACATTCAATTAATCCAATATTTATGAAGTACACATTTCGTATTTGTTACTGAATTAGAGTCCCCAACATCACCACTTGATAGCTAAAATGCAAATTTGTTTTTACTAATTTATTTGTGACTGGAAGGCCTCTCTTATTCTGACTCTGGCTCTATTAGAAAGAGAGGCAAGTTTTGTCCTCTTTTCTCTTCTCTCTTTTCTCTCTCTTTCTTTCTCCTTCTTTCCTTCCTTGCTTCTTTCCTTGCTTTTTTCCTTCCTTCCTTCCTTCTTTCTTTCCTTCCTTCCTTCCTTCTTTCTTTCCTTCCTTCCTTCTTTCCTTCCTTCCTTCCTTCTTTCCTTCCTTCCTTCCTTCCTTCCTTCCTTTCTTCTTTCTTTCCTTCCTTCCTTCCTTCCTTCCTTCCTTCCTTCCTTCCTTCCTGCCTGCCTGCCTGCCTGCCTGCCTGCCTTCTTTCCTTCTTTCGTTTGGTTTTAGTAAAGTGGGAAGATTAGGGGATTGAGAAAGAGCCTAGGAAACTAATTTGGTTTCTACTGTGTTAGCTATGGATTTACATTTCACAGGTAGAATCTCACAAATCTGTGACACAGGCATTATTCACTCCAGTTTACAAATGAGGGTTCTGAGACTAAAAATGATGAAGTAACTTGCAATAAGTAAAGCCACTTATTGCAAAACTAGGATGTAAACTGCAAAGTTACTTCCCCCAACACTTTTCCTTCCAGTTTCTTTAAAGTCAAAAGAGAGTATAGCCATGTCCCCCTGCAAATCGTATATGTATGCATGTATTTGAGGAAGTTGTTCTGGCAGTGTTGTTTCTTTGAAATTTCTTCTTGTATCTTTAAAACCCACTTGAATTTTTATTTCACCCCCTATATGATGATTAAAATGCAAAAATTGGGTTTAATTTGCCATTAGGAAAAAATAATCTATTTCTGCCTTAAGGGATGCGATTGCATTGAGTTTATCAATTTCAGAAAATCGTGTTGACTAAAGAGAACTGACTCAACATATAAGGCTCAGCATGTAGGAAATTGCTCTGTTCTGGCTTGTAATCACTGAATTTCATAGATCTGGGAATACAAATGGTTAACAGCTCCCTTTCTCCATGCTTCTGGGTCTCTGACAAGTCTTGCTGAAAAGAAACCCTCAAATGCTGCCTGAATTGAAAAGGCCTCCACATCCACTGACCAGTCTCAATTCAACTGATGCTGACCTTTTTTATCCCCTGCTAATGGTATAATTCTCATCTCATGAATCAAGAATCTTAAGGACAAGGCAGGTGGATCACTTGAAGACAGGAGTTCGAGACTAGTCTGGCCAACATGGCGAAAACCCATCTCTACTGAAAATACAAAAATTAGCAGAGCATGATGGTGCATGCCTGTAATCCCAGCTACTGGGGAGACTGAGGCAGGAGAATCACTTGAATACAGGAGGCGGAGATTGCATTGAGCCAAGATTGCACCACTGCACTCTGGCTGAGGAAATAGAGTGAGACTGTATCTCAAAATAATAACAATAATCATAATCATAATCATCATCATCTCAAGTGACTCATAGTCCCTATTGGTAACTCTCTTCATCCAGTTGAAATTTTATTTTATTTTTTTTTTTTGGTGGTGATTCTGTGTCTATTTCAAATACTCACTTGGCAGCACTTTGTATTCTTGCAATTATTTATTCAACTCTTGTAAGTATCTGTTTAGTTTGCATATTTTCTGCTGGTATAAGCTCTAAGGTAGAAACTTAGTCTATCTTTCTAACTAATGCATCCTCCACACCTAGCATTTTGTCTGGTACTATATATATTGGGCATTTAGTATTTGTTGAATGATTGCAGCATAGGACTTTCACAGATAATTTACTCCTAAAATATGCTTTTGACATGTCAAGCTTCACTGACCTTGAAGAAAGCCTGAAGTAATTTTTAGTTTAATTGATTTTGCCTTTTTATTGTATTGTTCTATTCGTGATTTCTTTTCAGTTGCAAAACATTCTGAAAAAGTTTTGAGAGATTTGTTTGAAATGTTGCTATAAGAATGGTTGTCCAGGGATTTTTTTTCTTTTTTCTTTTTTCTTTTTTTTTTTTTTT
>NW_016803360.1:2538203-2572360 GCF_001698545.2 Rhinopithecus bieti
TTCCTTCCTTCCTTCCTTCCTTCCTTCCTTCCTTCCTTCCTTCCTGCCTGCCTGCCTGCCTGCCTGCCTGCCTTCTTTCCTTCTTTCGTTTGGTTTTAGTAAAGTGGGAAGATTAGGGGATTGAGAAAGAGCCTAGGAAACTAATTTGGTTTCTACTGTGTTAGCTATGGATTTACATTTCACAGGTAGAATCTCACAAATCTGTGACACAGGCATTATTCACTCCAGTTTACAAATGAGGGTTCTGAGACTAAAATGATGAAGTAACTTGCAATAAGTAAAGCCACTTATTGCAAAACTAGGATGTAAACTGCAAAGTTACTTCCCCAACACTTTTCCTTCCAGTTTCTTTAAAGTCAAAAGAGAGTATAGCCATGTCCCCTGCAAATCGTATATGTATGCATGTATTTGAGGAAGTTGTTCTGGCAGTGTTGTTTCTTTGAAATTTCTTCTTGTATCTTTAAAACCCACTTGAATTTTATTTCACCCCTATATGATGATTAAAATGCAAAATTGGGTTTAATTTGCCATTAGGAAAAAATAATCTATTTCTGCCTTAAGGGATGCGATTGCATTGAGTTTATCAATTTCAGAAAATCGTGTTGACTAAAGAGAACTGACTCAACATATAAGGCTCAGCATGTAGGAAATTGCTCTGTTCTGGCTTGTAATCACTGAATTTCATAGATCTGGGAATACAAATGGTTAACAGCTCCCTTTCTCCATGCTTCTGGGTCTCTGACAAGTCTTGCTGAAAAGAAACCCTCAAATGCTGCCTGAATTGAAAAGGCCTCCACATCCACTGACCAGTCTCAATTCAACTGATGCTGACCTTTTTTATCCCCTGCTAATGGTATAATTCTCATCTCATGAATCAAGAATCTTAAGGACAAGGCAGGTGGATCACTTGAAGACAGGAGTTCGAGACTAGTCTGGCCAACATGGCGAAAACCCATCTCTACTGAAAATACAAAATTAGCAGAGCATGATGGTGCATGCCTGTAATCCCAGCTACTGGGGAGACTGAGGCAGGAGAATCACTTGAATACAGGAGGCGGAGATTGCATTGAGCCAAGATTGCACCACTGCACTCTGGCTGAGGAAATAGAGTGAGACTGTATCTCAAAATAATAACAATAATCATAATCATAATCATCATCATCTCAAGTGACTCATAGTCCCTATTGGTAACTCTCTTCATCCAGTTGAAATTTTATTTTATTTTTTTTTTTGGTGGTGATTCTGTGTCTATTTCAAATACTCACTTGGCAGCACTTTGTATTCTTGCAATTATTTATTCAACTCTTGTAAGTATCTGTTTAGTTTGCATATTTTCTGCTGGTATAAGCTCTAAGGTAGAAACTTAGTCTATCTTTCTAACTAATGCATCCTCCACACCTAGCATTTTGTCTGGTACTATATATATTGGGCATTTAGTATTTGTTGAATGATTGCAGCATAGGACTTTCACAGATAATTTACTCCTAAAATATGCTTTTGACATGTCAAGCTTCACTGACCTTGAAGAAAGCCTGAAGTAATTTTAGTTTAATTGATTTTGCCTTTTATTGTATTGTTCTATTCGTGATTTCTTTTCAGTTGCAAAACATTCTGAAAAGTTTTGAGAGATTTGTTTGAAATGTTGCTATAAGAATGGTTGTCCAGGGATTTTTTTTCTTTTTTCTTTTTTCTTTTTTTTTTTTTTGAGGCAGAGTCTGTTGTCCAGGCTGGAGTGCAGTGCTACTTGGCTTACTGCAACCTCCGCCCCCTGGGTTCAAGCAATTTTCCTGCCTAAGTCTCCCGAGTAGCTGGGACTACAGGCGTGCACCACCATGCCCATCTAATTTTTGTATTTTTTAGTAGAGATAAGAGGTTTCACCATATTGACCAGGCTGGTCTCAAACTCCTGACTTTGTGATCTACAGGCCTCCCAAAGTGCTGGGATTACAGGTGCGAGCCACTGCCCCAGGCCTAGGGATTTTTAAAAAACGAAATCTCATTCAATATTCAGGATTATTTATATTTTTACAATAATAAAATTTAAAATATAAATAAGCATCAAAATTCACCAACATGTTTAGTACTGATAGTTGATGTTACCACCAGTTCACAATTTAGGTTAAGAAATATCATTTGGTTGTTTCTTCTGTCAAGATCATTTCAGGGCCATCTGAAGAGTAACTGACTCCATAATATTAGATTTCTATGCATTTCCATTGTCTTGTATGTTGTTACTGGTTTCAAGTCTATTTTCAAATTACTGGTTTTTAAATCCCACTCAATATTGCCAGTTGAACATGTAACTTAAAACTTATTTCCCTTCATAAGGTATATAAAAGATAACAAGTTTGCTTACCTATTCTACTGTTATTGAAATTTCGGCTGGGCACGGTGGCTCATGCCTGTAACATCCCAGCCACTTTGGGAGGCATTTTGGAAAGGCTGAGGCGGGTGGATCATGAGGTCAGGAAGATCGAGCCATCCTGGCTCTAACACAGGTTGAAACCCACATTCGTTTTACTAAAAATACAAAAAAAAAAAAAAATAAAGCCAGAAGTCGGTGGCAGGCACCTGACTGCGTCTCAGCTACCTCAGGGAGGCAGGGAATGGTGTGAACCTGGTGAAAGTGAGCTTGCATGAGCCGAGATTGGCCACTGCACTTCCAAGCCTGAGAGCGACAGAGCAAGAACTCCATCTTCAAAAAAAAAAAAAAAAAAAAGTTAACTATTATATATTAATTATATGTGATTGGGGAGTTCGTGAAGATATTGGGAATAGGTTAGTCTCAAACTTGCCCTGAGCATATCTAGTATTGAGATATATGCAATTACTATATTTCATTCATGGTATTATTTTATGTATGTTCTTTATCAATCACCTGTCAAATTGGGTAAATTTATTACACACACAGGTATCTATATCATTTTTAGTGACATAGGACAATTATATATTATTTCATATTATGCTCACACTGACAGAGAAGATATTTGTTGTTCCTTAAAAAAATAAAACAAAGAATAGAAAGCAACTGAGAATACTGAGATTCAGTCTTGCCGAAGGTCACGTATGCTCACACGAGCTGGAACCAGTCACAGATCTGCTCTTCGTCTGGTGCTGTCTACTCTGATTTTCAAAATAGTGGCTCCTGTTCACTCTCTCCTATTTTAATTTCAGAGTTCTGGCAGAATGGAAGGAATGTAAAGAAAATGGTTCACTGCTTACTCTGGTATACACTTTATCTTGTAAGAATTTATGGTAGGTGGTGTTGGGGAACAGTGCCTGCATGGCAATTCTTGCAGCATCTCTGCTGCTGTATATCATCCCGTTTTCTTATTTGCCACATTGTAAATCAGCTTTGCAAATAGCCACTCATACAGGGAAGTAACACTTTAGGCTGGACAGTACAGTACTTTCCAATCTTGTAGATATTTTAGGAAGCTGTATCTGCTGAATATGCCACATTTCTTATCACTGTCATCTCAAAACCATAATTAATATTAACCGACAAGTGATGATCAAGGTAGTAGTCTCAAAACTCTTTGGCAAATAAACCGTGCTATTGCAGCACAACTTTGTTAGGCAGGATGTATATAGGTAATTAGTACTTTTAGGATATCTAAATAGCTATTCTGTGGGGTTGAGGTAGAAAACCTTTACCAAGAGAGTGGCAATAAAAAAAAAAATGATGCAGTACAGCAAGATACCGCTGAAAAATAATCTTTGCAGAAAGCAGAACAGGCATAAAGTACATATTTGGAGCTCCTTTCAAGAAAAGTTTTAAGCTGATCCAACTGAGTATAAAGTGGAGCTGCATGCTCAGGGTAAGGCTCTGCAGAAAGCATTGACCGGGTGTGTGTTTATGGTTTTCAAAGCCAGAACTAGCTACTGTGCCGGTGGCTTTTATAGCATCTGGTGGGTAGGAACCAGCATGAGTCATCCAGGGAGCATTGGACTAGCCGGGGCACCCCAGTACCTGCTAAAGAGCTGACCTAGCCTCTTGCCTGGGGCTGATAAGCTGCATTCGGTCTAGATCAAGGTCCTAGGGAGAAACTAAGCAGGTGGTTTGATCTGAAATACTTGAACTGGCACAACGTCAAGTAGGCCAGACAGGTAGGGCAGAGGCAGGCATAGCAAGAGCACCATGAATTGGTGACTTAGTAGTTGCGTGGCCTCAGTTCTTTTTGGCTAAGGGCTGCTCTGCTGTTCTTTGCCTTTTCTGCTTCCCTGTGGGATAGAATTTGCAGGTCTAAGAGGTTCAAAAAGTTGAGAAAAGCCCTGTTACCTGGAAAAAATATCATATTCTTAGTTCCCTAGGAAAAGTCTTCTGATTCTGAATTAGAACTTGTTATTGACCTTTGTCCTTACTGGTAAAATCATTCCCTGGTGTTAGAAAAAGTGAAATTTGTGCTAGGAAAAGAGTAGAATCTTAAAGCCAAGGATGCATCTGTCCTTAAGCAGTAAAATCCTAACCCGAGCGAATCCATGAAATCTGCAGCTCTCCTTACTTTGCCCTTGACTCTGTCAGCTCGTTTACTTAAAAAGGCAATGTGGGGCAGACTGATAAGATGGGTTCCCCAGAGTATATCCACCGCCTCTTCAACCTGGCTGCGAGTTGACAGTTTATATAACACTAACTCTGAATATGTGGAACTGACAGTTGTCAAATTAATATTTATACAGAATTTGCTCCACATGTGAAACCAGTCAGGCTCAAGTTTTAAACAATGGACATTGGTTTTATACTTTCTGATGCTTTAAATACCATCCTAGTATAACTGAACCTTACCTTGGCATAGAATTGTGGTACGATAAGCGCTGGGCTACTTTTAGTGCACCGTCATTAAGTACCTCTCACGAGATAACTTTATTATTATCCCTCAAGGGAACTATGGGCTTTTAAAAACTATTCTTCTTTTTCTCTCCTGTCAAGTTCCAGTCACAAATTCTCACAGAGAAGAGGCTTAACTAAAATTTCATTTTCCCCATAAGTTTTGTACAACTCTGTTAGAGCTTCAGCATTTGCAATAGGCCCCAAAACTGCCTTTAATCCATTCACTGACCAAAAGTTTCTCTTCTATGCATTTACAAAATGAACAATAAACTAATGGTGTCATTTCTGCCAGAAACTGCATGAGCTGAAAATATACACATGTTTAAAAAAACATTTTAGGTACATCTGAGCAGTGTTGTCACCATTTGTAAACATCATGGAAGACAATTATTCTCATAACAGGTCTCAATGATAGTGAAATGGTCAGAGTCAGCATACCTGAAAGTTATGAAGATGTTTGAGAAACAAGGTTTTAGTCAATGGCATCTACTGAAAGATTTCTGAGTGTGGAAGTATATACAACTAAGAGGAATTAAGAAAGATAATGTATTAAAATGAGGAAGAGAATCCTTTCTCACTTCCCCACCAGACATTTTTATCATTTTATATGTTTTTCCCTTATGTAGCACTTGGTAAATTTAGAATTATATTTATATAAGTGAGTCTTTGAAGAACGCCTTATTTCCCCAAATAAACTATGAGATCCACAAGGGCAAGATCATTACCCATTTTCCTCATATTGAATCCCCCATATACTGTGTATGATGCATGGAGCCTGCACAAGGTCAGTATTCAATTTATTTTTATGAAAGAATAAATGAATTAGTTAAAGAATGAATGAGTCTAGTAGATAGAGGCTTAGACAGTCGAGGAAATAAGTCCAAAGATGCCACAGAGAGTCAAAAGAGTT
Organism: Rhinopithecus bieti; assembly: GCF_001698545.2. Taxonomy (NCBI): domain Eukaryota; kingdom Metazoa; phylum Chordata; class Mammalia; order Primates; family Cercopithecidae; genus Rhinopithecus; species Rhinopithecus bieti. Next base: position 2,543,945 of record NW_016803360.1, read on the forward strand.
GACAGTGAATAATAGACTAAAGGTTTTATGCTCTGTGCCCTGATTTATAACCTGTTGGGTACCAACGGCCCCGAGTGCCCAGGTATTGACCATGACCAGCAAGCATCGTGAGACCTGAAGGTGACTCTTTTCTCTGATTGTGTTGGTAGCAGCAAGCTGTTATCTTACTCTGGATTCTGATTACATACAACGTATACAGTAATTACGTAACAGGCCAGGTGAGCATTAAACAAAGGCTGTTTTCATTTCTTAAACTTCCTGTGCAATTCTTTAGCATAAGGATGATACACAATCTGGCAGAAAGTCAAGTGTTTTAAAAATATTTTCGGGATGGTCATTAAGATATCATTGTTGTAATTCCTTAAAGTTTATGGTAACTTTTAATTGTATGTTCAATAGGAACAAATCCAAGCTGACCTATCGAACTGGTTGGTTGTGTAATTAATACACATAATAAAGACATTAAAGGACCATCTTAGCTAATAATAGCAAGCTTATCTTCCTTAAGTGAGCTATTTTTTTCCAGACAATTTGCAACATAATTTATTTAGGCTAGTTTATGTTCACCAAATTTCTTTACGTACTGTCTACTAGAAGCAATTTGTCTTTTCTTCATAGGCTTATAAATTTGAGTTTTAAAGCCAATTAAAGAAAGAAAATAACCAAATTAACTCTGCTAATTTATTTAACTAAGAACTTTTACAGAATAAAAAAATATGGAATTTTATGTCTTACTTTGTCTTTAATGACTTTCCTTTTAGTACATTAGACTTCAATGCCCCTTTATATAATTTTAGAATTGAGTTAATAATTTAACTAATACATCTATATTTATCTTCTATATATAATAGATGTGTTATAAGCTATAAGCTCCTCTAAACAATATCAAATATGAAATGTTCAACACAAATCTGTATTAAAGAATTTGTTTTACTTCTTATTTGGTAAAACATTAAAAAGTCTCAATAGCTTTAGAAAACATTTATTCAAATACCAGGCTAGATGTTGAGGATATAGTGATGAAAATGTAATCTTAAGTTCACTGTGTATTGGGAATACAGATAAGGAATCCAAGGGTTTCATTACAGTGTGATGAGTAATATAACAAAGGAATTCACATAATATTTAAAGATGAGAGCAGAGAATAGAGGCATATTTTTTAACCTAAAAATTGACTTTGTTGTCAAAGAAGATTTTCTATAGGCAACTAAACTTAATGGGTTTCTTGAAGGAAAAGAAGGTATCAGCCAGGAGGAAACACGTGTGTGTGTGTGTGTGTGTGTGTGTGTGTGTGTGTGTGCATGCGCACACATGAGAGAGGGAGAGAGAGGTAGTACTTTGGGTATTTCAAGTATGTGCAAAGCATGTGCAAAGACATTATGGCATCAAATAGCAATGTCTCACTTTTAATTCTATACTGAAACTAAAGGTTTAATTACCATCAATGGAAAGTTGGGGGAGGTAAACAGGAGACAGATCATGAAGAAACCTGTAAAACATGCTAAACAAATGACTCTTTATTCTAAGAATAATGTGGATCCACTAACAACTTTTACACAGAATAGCCTTTTTTTCTTTTAGACTACAATCTGTCCTTCAATATATATAAAAATAATATGGCTTCCTTTAAAAATTTTTGAAGTACAAAATAATCATTTTTTTAAGGCTAAAACAATTATAATCTTTGATAAGATTTTCTGAATTACTGTGTCATATGATTTGTTTAATTAAAGAAGTCTCCTTTCTTTCACCCTACCCCTTCCCCAACCCTTGGATGGGATTATTATATGATTTCCTTGGAGTCACTCAGTTGAGAATAACAGATTTAGGATCAGTGTGGAATGTGGATAAAGAAATCTCAGAATGAACTGGGGAGATCTGTTAGCAGGCTATCGGGTATTGCAGGTAAGAGTGATGTGTGTCTGTGCTGACATAGCAGTGGTAGGAACTGAGAGAATAGGATTGGTATAAGAGACACTATGGAGGTTGCATCAGTGAGACTTGGTGGTAGATTGAATGGGGGATGGAAAGACAGAATGGTTGAAGTTGACTGCCCAGTTTCTGGCTCAGACTATTGGGTAGATGGTGACACATATCACAGTATTTTGAAGGAGTATGGAATAGAGGTAGAAAAGATGGTGAGTTCAGTTCAGTTCTATTGACTTAGAGATAAATAATGTGTAATAGGCATATGGAGATATGGGTTGGCGCTCAGAAGAGATATCTGCTAAGCAGTTATGAATTTGAAGCTCATTACTGAACAGATAGTTGAAGTTACACGTCTGGCCATGATGTTCCAAGACAGAGAGTTTACTGGAATCAGAAGAATACAAATCAAGAAACTCTGGGGAAAACTCCCATATTTAAAAGGAGAAAGAGGAAGATAAAACCTGAAAAAAACTGATAAAGAGCAACCATTGACATAGGAATTAAACCAAGACAGCAAAATCTTGGAAGATGCTAGAAGAAATAATCATAATGTCAAAAGTGATGGAGAGGTCAAGTAAGATGAGGACCTACGAGTGTCCATTCAATTTGGAGTTACTTTTTTTAACTCCAAAGACACAGGCACACACACTTGGCAGCCAGATTACCTCATTTGTAAAAATTCAGGTGGCATTTTAATAATTTTATTAAGCAAAATAATTTCTCTAGAAGAGATAAAACCAAGCCAAACCAAAAAATACTAATAGCATAAAAGCATTTCCTTTACTTATCTGTATAAATGTAATAAGACACTTTAGTCTTTTGGTTGAAGAGAAAGGAGAGGGAGAGGGAGCATTATATTTATGGCATTAACATTCTTATTATTTAAGTCAATTATAGATTTTAGTAAATCCATATATTCAAAATGAAAAAGTGTGCCCCTCCGATCTATTTCTCTTTTTTTTTCATGGCAGTATTTGTATTTCTTTTTATAAATTTAAATAATAATTCTGAATGTCATTTTCTAGAATCGCATTAGTGATTCTAGATTCATAATATAGAGATTATAATGTGAAATTTAATACCATATTAATGCCTTTGGAAGAAGGTAAGAGATAACATAGCTTAAAAAGTAAACAATTATAGCACCCTTTATGCAGAGGGGCTATAGGTTTCTTCAAGGTAATTAGTAAATTTAAAAGCATCAATTAAGATTTGTTCCCAGAGTGAGGTTTTTCTCTCTGATGCAGGTTTTCCAGTTTGATCCTTAAACATGGGAAGAAACATACATAAAGTTTGAATCTGGTGGCAAGACAGGAAAGAGAAGGGAAATACAGAGACTTACCAGTGTTATTTAACAGTGTTGTGAACAACAGGCCAACTTCTATTTCAAAGTAAAGTGATCACAAAAGCTCAAAATAGCCTTGGGCAGTACAGGAGAGCAGAGAAAGCACTGAACTGGATGCCAAGATGAAATCGATGAGAGAGAACCGTTGAAAAATTGTCAGCAGGAGTTACATTTTGGGCCTAGGCAAGAATGTGATGGTTCCAAAGGGCTACCCACTCTCTGAAACAGGATTGTATGAATTATATTTCCTAAATATATAGCACCTGCAGTGTGGATGGCTAGGAATTTTGGAGAAGTTAAATTGGTTGCTTATTTCATTGCACATCAATGCAAACATTTTTCGATGAATAGAACATGTCTACAATTAACAAAAGAAAGTTCCAGAAAATGTAGCACTCCCTAAGCCAGAGTCTTCTTGGTGAATAAGTAGATATGTTCTTATATCCTTGATCAGCAACACCCAAGGGACAGAGACAGGACTGATGAAGATTTCTATTCTCTCAATAAGTTTAGCAGAACTGATTGGAGTCATCTGCCTTAGAACATCCACAGAGCAACAATGTCTGTATATCTCAGTATATCTCGGATGTCCTCTAATTCAGATTGTGAGGGATGGAAGAACTTTTGTCTATTTAGAGTCAGAGGGCACTCTAGACACTCTAGACAGTTATGTGCACAAAAACATTCCAGAAATTCCCCAGGGTGCCATGTCTAGAAATAGTAATTTCTTGGATTATTGATTTAAAAATGTCTCAGTCTGGAAACCAATTAGAATTTTTACCTAAATATTTCAATAATCTAGCATTGTGTGTCTGATTTAAGACACCTTTGAAAATCACTGCAAGGTTGGGTGCGATAGTTTACGCCTGGAATCCCAGCACTTTGGGAGACTGAGGCAGGTGGATCACTTGAGCCCAGGAGTTCCAGACCAGCCTGGGCAACATGGTGAGACCCCCATCTCTACGAAAAATACAAAACTTAGCTGGATATGGTGGCGGGGCCTCTGATCCCACCTTCTCGGGAGGCTGAGACACTCAGGCATCTCCCAGGATCTCTTGAGCCTGGGATATCGAGGCTTCAGTGAGCCATGTTTGCGCCGTTGCACACTCCAGTCTAGGTGACAGAGTGAGACACTGTAAAAAAAGAAAAAAGGAAAAGAAGAAAATCACTATATATATCCACATGAGTATATGGACATGGACACACACAAGATTTGGAAATTTGATTCTGGACATGACTCAGAAATATGAGATTAAACTCTGCTGTGGAAAATGTTCAAGTCCTGATATTGATGTCTATACCATAATTTCCATCTTGCTAAATGTGAGAATTTTTTAAAGAACTATATAAAAGTTGCTTGGAAAAGCAGTATATTTCTCTAGAAAGATGATTAACCAAATGCTAACCAGACATTATCAATGAGGAATAGGTGATTGTTCACATTTCTGTGATCTTTTGAAACATGATAGGAATAGTTAACTATTCCATAAAATTTGTTTTCCATTTTATATATGTGAGGGTTACTGGAAACAAATGAAACACCATTAGAAAGTATCAAATTCTCTCCTTGGAATGAATCAATTTTCCACCAGAGCCAGTGAGGCAATTCCTTAGCTCCTGGTTGTCAAACCCTGCCTTCAGAGAGTGACATCTATCTTTCTAAAGTCCAACTCCTACCCCACTTATTCAAAAATATTCACTGACTGCATATTAATTAGCAAATAACGCTCCCTCCAGCTCTCCCTGACAAAAATTGGACTCATTTTCAGATTCTTTCCAAAATGTCATCTCCTTCCTGAAACCTTTTCTGAATCTTTTCAACCAAATATATTCTCTCCTTCCTCTGACCTCACAAACTATCTCACTCTTCACTGTGTGACATTTATTTGTTTAATTTGTTAATTTGCCACACTATTTTGTAACTTCCTTGAAGGCAGAGTTTCTTCTTTGGGTTTGTATTCTCTATCTCATTAGATCAATATTAGATAGATAGATAGATAGATAGATGGATAGATAGATAGACAGATTGATAGATTGATACAGAGCAAGAGAGAGAGAGATAAGTAGATAACTCATGTTCAAATAACTTGTTTTTAGTGGAATTAACTTACAGAGAAGAAAGCAGGCAAGCATAAAAGGATTTTGAAAGATAGAAGATACTTTGGCCAAAAACGTATTTATCAGCAGCATACTAATGAGCTTAAACTTGGAGGCATTATGCCAACCCAAATACAAACTAGTTCTTTTTTTGTCAACACATTTTCACTATTGTCACGATAACTTATTTATCATATTTTTCTCTTGACTCACTTGCCTCCAATTATTGGGTCCTAGAATGATCATGTTCCTGCTGGACAGAGCAAGACGTGTTTAGAAGTTTGCTTATGGAGATCAAAGTTGTTACAGTTTCAAGGTCATCTTATCTTTGCACTTTAAATCTACTATTTAGTTCGTCTTAATCTTTAGCTTTTGTCTACTTCCAACCTCTGAAAGTAATTTTACTTCTCATTTTGAACTCCATCCCTGTGTGGAGTTTCATATGGCTCTTGGCTGTCCCAGTCCTGCCTCTCAATGACTCACAACCCTGGCATGATCTTTAGCAAGATTCTTCTTAGTTGTTTTTTGTTTGTTTGTTTGTTTGGTTGGTTTTTTGTTTGTTTGTTTGTTTATTAAAGGGCAAGGTGGGTAGGGAAATGGCACAGAAGAACGTACATCTGGTTGTTTATGTGATTATCATCAGATAGCTCTTGCTCTTTACATGATTTGAAGTCTTGTCAGGGACACTTCTGCTTCGGCAATGATTTCTATAGGAAAGTGAAGCCCATAACATTCAAACTTGTGTTTTTTATCTTCTTGATTACTAATTAGCTCTAACTTCCAATATCCACAAGTAAAACTTTAGTGTCAAATTAAAAGTCTTTAATTGATTACTTTAAATTTGAAGGGCATGTATACTTATTTCCATGGAATTGCAAGATCAAAGGGGATGAAATTCCTGCAAGCAGTACTGTGGCCCTCAAATCCTCTGATATTAACTGCTCTTAAGGATATGGGGAAATGGGATATTTTGGGATGGTCTGTAACATAGCTCTTAGGAAATAAAAAATAAGTTAGGAATAGAAGCTTCAAAATACATTAGGAATAGTGTAATTACACATTTAAAACTTAGATATGTGTGAAAATAATGTTTTAACGAATTATTTGAATAAGTAAAATAAATTTAATTTTGAAATACTTCTTTTTTTGTGAATTATTTCTTCCATGATGATTTAGAGGGTCTATCATCAAACCAGTACAAATATTTCATAAATATTATCTGCCTCTTTTCTAACCAATTGAGTAATTTGTTGCACAATAAGCCACTTCACATCCTTCTGCAAGAAAAACATTAGCTGTGAATAGTAAAGTCATTACACAATGAATTAGGACACGTTTAAAATTTGCTTTAAATATTTCTTTAGAGGAGGGAATACCACACTTCCACTTAATGAAAAGAAACGTTTTTACAGTCCAGAGGTCTTTAGCTTCTTTTACACCTATTGTGCCATGAATGCATAGGAGACAGGTTCCAGCAGCTCAGGCTTCTTTCCACTGATTCTCACAAAGTGTGCTTCTCTGGGTGGGACAGGCTGGTGCGTCAGTTGAACTCAGGAACCTTTCTCTTGGCTTCCTTCTTTTTCTGACCATTTCCTTTATGTGTTTTAGGAAACTGTCTCAGCACTTATGGTGCTTAATATGCTCAATATGCACATAAATTCCCTTGGCAAGAATCTCGCCCTTAACTTGTTTACAATGATGCCAACAGCATGCTGGGTAACATCGTAGACTCTTCCAATTTTGCCATGGTAGCACTTGTGGGGCATTCCTTTTCGAACAGAACTCATTCCCTTGATGTCTACAGTAACACCTTTCTTAAGTTTGCATGTACAGGGCCAAATGAACAACTCCCTGTTTTCCAAAAAGCCTAGAGAACATCTATCAGTGCCTGTCCTCTTTCCCTGTGTGTTCATCATTGTGGTGAATTACTGAAAGATGATGGAATTACTGAAAGACGGTGGTTCTGGCTGAAAGGCTAATTTTTTAATTTAAAAATTTCTAATGATTCTACTTTTGTAATTTCTAATTAATTTCTAAAAGCAATTGTATAGTATTAAGTAAATTTCACTTTTCAGAAATGTTCTAAATTTGTTTTTTTCTAAACATGCTAATACCACAATTTCAGATTCAGATTGATTCTGTTTAGTAAGCCATTTATAATTTGCTTGTAGTTCCTGGTAATAGTATGAGAAGGCAACTTCTTCTTATTTATTTATCCAAATTTGCAGTACTATTCAATTCATACAGTATTTACTCATATCCCATTTTAGCTTTGGCTAATTTCTCTTTGGAGAAATATGGGAGACAATGGAATCTCACTTTGGAAAAGAAAAAGAGAAACTAATTCTTATTCAGTATCTATTACATACCAACCACTGTGTCAGATACTTTAATCTCACAACTATCCTTTGAGGTTGCCAAATTTTGTGCATTTTATACGGTTGAAGAAATAAAGTATCAAGAAGTTAAGTAACGAAGTTGCAAATAACCTAAATGACTCGAAGCTTATGGATTGAGTAAACTGTAGTACATTCATGTGTTACAACGCAAAAAAGGCAATGAAAGATTAGCAATTATGTTATTATTTGATATCATAAAATGCCTACTAGATATTGCCAAATTTAAAAAAGAGTACACACAACCATTTATATGTATGTATATGGGTGTGTATACACACACATCTATTTTTTAAAAAATAAACTAAAGACATACATACAACACAATACTCACAGAATCACATAAAATCAAAAAACACATTAAAACAGAGAAACCTGGTAAAAGTTGCTTTAGCACTTATATCAGGGTAGTGAGGTACAGATGATTTTCATTCTTTTGTTTATTTACTCTAAATTTCTGACAATGAGTATATCTCAGCTTCATATTTTAAAAAAGCAATGTATCAATCATTTAAAAAATACATATTCCAATGTTACACAATTATAAACATTAGAACTCAGTTTTCAAATATAAGGTTATATTCTTTCCTCCATGATCAAAGATAGACTACTCAAGCCTAAAGAAAAACACTCAGACACTTGCATGTGGGAAGTGGGGGGCAGGGAGAGAAAGAGAGAGAGGGGAGAAAGTGTCAAAGACACACATACACACACACACACACACACACACACAAAGAGGGACATAGAGAAAAGAGCTTGCATTTGGCTGTTCTTCACATTAGATTACCTTCACTCTAATTACTGATTGTACAGTTGTAAAAGTCCTTCCCCATTACATATAAGGATATTTTTGAGTTCTACTGGTTGCTATTGCGAAGCTATGAAGATCTTCATAATTACCTTCAGGCAGTTAAAAATTTAGAGATCCAGAGAGGTCTAGGTGTAGATTCTTTTGGAATAGCTGGGCCAGCTGAAATTGTTAGGAGGTTAATATTCAGTACAAAGGAATTTGGCTCTTCCTGTTTAAATCGCAAATTTGATCAACGCTTAGGTTAGAAGATTTCAAACCAAATCAATTGTATATAGAGAAGAACCGAGAAAAAAAAAAAAAAAAAAAAAATCCATTTAAACAGCAGAGTAGGTATAGTAATTGGGCCTATAGATCACAGACCCAACTGGTAAGATTGTATTACTAAGCCAAAATCATCACTGAAAGAAAATAAAGCCAGGTGACTAAGTCAAGGTCTGGTATGACAATGGTCATGAGTCAGCACAAATAATCTTGGCACAAAAGTTTCAGGACAGGCTGTCCAAAAGCAGCTAAGTGGAAGATTCAAGTAAGGTTTTGTGTGTGGTGTGTTACTCTGATCTTCCTCCCTGACTTACTTCCTTGTTTTCTCTTTCCCTGCTTCTTCCTATTCCTCCCTCCCTCCCTTCCTTCCCTTCCTTAACTTCCTTCTCTAATTTTCCTCTTTTACAAAAATAATCTCTACTGCATACATTGTTTGAATCACTTATAATGATGAATAAGATGTGTCTCCTGCCTAAACAGAGTTTACAGAATATGTGTGTTGAGATCACAGGTTAATATTTGTGTTTACTTATTATATCTTGAGGACTCATTTGCAGTGTTTTACTTGTTCACAATCTAACATATGGATTTAATGCTGAACACATGGCTCATGCTGTAGAAAGTTATGGGCCTTTGGACAGAAACCCTACTCCTGACCTTCAAACTGAAATGGATGTCCTAATTGATGTAATGTGTATAGCTAACGATGTTATACAGTAGAACTCATTTGTAATAGCGGTATTGAGAGAATTGGCTAATGGCCACATGTAGACTTAGTGATAAAATGAGAGAAATTCATGATGAAACTTTAAGAGGACATGATTTTTCTTCCAGTATAACTGAATCCTTGCTATTATAAGAAATATTAGGGTGAAATTTAATAGAATTACACAAAACATATTGAACTACTGTTGGAATAGTATGGAATGTGATATCAAAATCATGCTTCAATAGAATATAAGTTTAGGCTTGAAATATGTTATATTTCAAGTTGAGCTTCATGACAGCTGAATAAGGGATATGATATTGCCTTTTAATGAGCTAATTTCTTCCCAATTTTAAGAGTGACCAAAGGTCAGCCCTTTAGGATTGCGCAGCACACACTTGTAAGAAACTGTTATAAATCATCCTTATGTTCAAGTGCAAGGCAACTATAACACAAGCCCATGTATTAAATCAAAAGTGCCTTTCAAAATATGAGAGAGAGAAGCAAATGTTCACAGTAACAGTATGATAAGGGTTTTATGAAATAGAAAATTAACCTTGGTAGTTTCTCAGTGGACAAGGCTTAGATAAAATAAAAAAGTTATTCCTTTGGTATGCTTAGAGGATACCAAACCATGTAGAACAATTTGCATTTTAATGTGGATGTTGTGCCGTCTGTTTATTTCTGAGTGTCAGTCCTTCTGCTTTATCCCCATTATTTTCAAAACTGTAAACTACGTACAGCATGGCTCTAATGAATCAGGTTGACAGGGGTTGCTAATGCATTGGAACATTTCTGAATGTTCATTCCAGAGAAATATGAATTTAGCAAGTGCCATATCTGAAACCAGTACAGAACCTGGGGGTGGATAGTTGGTATTGGTGGGTGGTCAGAATTTGACACCCATCCCCAGTCTTCAAAAGAGATTCAGAGAAGTGTTTCTAATAAGATTGAACTTAAAAGGATATGACAATGGGAATACCAATTGGTTTAATCCTTTTGAATGGCAAATTATTATTAAGAATTAGCTAACATTAATTTAGTATTTTCTATATGCCAGGAACTATATTAATTTATTTATTTATTTATATAGTAAATTAATAACTAAATATTATGTGTAAAATATTTAAATTTAAAATTATAAAATAATTTTAAAATTATTTATAAGTCTTAAAATTATTCATGGAGGTCGGGCACGGTTGCTCACAGCCTGTAATTCCAGAATTTTTGGGAGGCCAAGATGGGTGGATCATGAGGTCAGGAGATTGAGACCATCCTGGCTAACACAGTGAAACCCCTGTCTCCACTAAAAATACTAAAAATTAGCTGGACGTGGTGGTGGGCACCTGTAGTCTCAGCTACTCGGGAGATTGAGGCAGGAGAATGGTGTGAACCTGGGAGGTGGAGCTGGAAGTGAGTCAAGATCGTGCCACTGCACTCTAGTCTGGGTGACAGAGTGAGATTCTGTCTCAAAAAAAAAAAAAAAAAAAAAAAATTTAATGGTTTTGACCTAGTATTTCTATATCTGAGAACTTAGAGTAATAATTAATGGCCCATATAAATAATTATGCACTAAAATGTTTGCCTCAGCATTATTTACATAGCATAAAGTCTGATACAAATGTCCAACAGTGAAGAATGCTTAGGTAAAGTTACATAAAGGATACTATACAGTCACTGAAATCATGTTTGCAGTGAATACTTAACAGGAAGATGATCTCCATGCAATGTTAAGAGAAAAACAAAGTACCACGCAAAATAGTATATATAAAATACTTAAAAATATAATAAATGATAAACTTCAGAACTTTTATAAAAAGACTTAGAGGAGATACAGCAAAATATCAATTGTGGTTATATCTGGGTAATGGGAATTATGAATAATTTTAGTTTTTAAAATTTATTTCTGTACTTTCTAAGTTTTTTATAAAAAGTTTACATCAAGTATATAATTTGAAAAGTAAGCTTAAACATTTTCTGGCTGAAAAGGATTCCTGGCTTCCCTACGGGGAGATTCCCTTCACACAGCTTACTGCTCAACTTCCTTGTCAGTGGGACCCCTGCTCATGTGAATATTTCTTTGTGCTAGTTTTTGGATCTCCAGGCTAGAGCAGTTTTCTTCTGGGCTTTGAAGCATTTTGTTTCCTACCTCTTAGTAATCCACCAACAGTTGACTACTGGTTTTAGTGTCCACCCTTTTATGAAGCCATCCTCAGGTTAAGGTGGTTAAGCCGTTCCATTCCATCATTAGTTGCTCACTGCCACACTGGCTGGCTTCATGCTTTAGTGAAGCTAGTAAAACCTCAAGGGATGTATCAAGTATCCCAAAAGGTACTTAAAATTTTGGGATGACCAGGGGGGATATCTAGCCATCTTCAGCTCTCAGAAACTTCACTACACCTCTCTACCAATAAGCCTGTTTATACTGAGGACTTTAATGACAAGATGGATTACAAGAATGTTTTCATGCAAGTCCCTAGGACTCCTGGGTAAATAAAGGGTATGGGACTTTGGGATTAAAAGTCAGTTACTCTCAGAGACCTTGGAGCATTAGAGATACTCAAGAAGTATCTGATGAAGGAAAGAATACTAGGGGTGACAAAGGTAGTCTTTAATATAATATTTTTACTAATCAAAAGAATAAATATTATTTTTCAGGGAATAGGCAGGAGGCGGGAAAGACATACGAAGGAAGCAGGGAACTCATTCAGAGGCAGGGAAAATTGATGGAACATGTGCCCTGTTTTGGGACAGATATTCAGGGTTAATAAGGAAAATTAAGAGAATAGTTTAGTGTGATATGATATCAATGGACATGTAGATAACCGATATCAGTCCTTTAACAAAGGAAATTGCACATTGTTTTTTCAAGAGTTTCAAAGAGGTACAATTTTTATTGCCTTGACCTTCTGTGGCTGACTGTCATAGGTGAACAATGGCTGCCCCAAAATATCAAGTCCAAATTGTTGGAATTTGTAAATGTTACCTTCTTTGAAAAAAAAGGTTTTTGCAGGTATGACAAAGTTAAGGATTTTGAAATGAATAGATTCTCCTTGGATGACCCAGGTGAGCCTTAAATACCATCAAAATTGTCCTCAAAAAATACAGGCCGAGGGAGATTCCACACCGACACATGGAGGAGACAAACAGAAGAGGAGGGGGCAATGTGACCATGGAGACAAAAATTGGGTGATGGCCACAAAACAAGAAATACTTGGAGTTGTCCAAAGGTGGAAGAAGCAAGAGCAGATACTTCCCTGGATCCTTTGGAGAGACTGTAGTCCTGCTGATGCCTTCAGAGCAGTGAGGGAACACATTCCTGTTGTTTTCGGCTAGCAAATCTGGGGTAATTTGTTATGGCAGCCCTAGAAAACACACACAGTGAATAAAATAACTTTTGTGTGGGAGAACAGCCTCATTCTAATTGGTTGGGGAGGAAAGTGATTGCCAATAGTGTACCTGTAAGATGGTGGAAGGTGAAATCAGCTGTAAAGCATAGGAAGGCAGTGGTGGTAGGTGTCTGGGAGTACGGTGGTCACAATAGCATCTGCTATTGTAAGAGCACTGGGGAGTGAAGGGGGGAGAATAAGAGTGGAAGGGTCACTTTCCTGAGTGCCCTAATCCCTCTTTTAGTTGACACATCAGACCTAGCCATCCAGATGAGATGAAATTGTTCTATTTACAAGACTGAGTGGGAACTGGAGTCAGGATACTCTGTGGGGTTATTTATCCAAATCCATGCCCAGTGCATCACTCGAAAAATAGGTTTATGCCATAGTTTATCAAGATGGAAACCAAAAAAAGGAAAGTTGCCAAGTTAATTCTTGGGGGCTTGAAGAACAGTTGTTTGTAAAGAAATGGTTTAAATTACAGATTAAAAAAAAACAAAAACAAAAATCCCTGCTGCTTCAAAACTCAAACTAGACCACCTCCACAAGCATTCTTTCCTCAAAGCTCCCTTGTAGATGCCAGACCTAGTAAATTTACATTTGACAGACAAATAGCCAACTTTTTCATGTTACACAAAGGCAACATTATAATCTAGCTGTCAGGCCTTAGCTCCATTGATGCACTGAGATGTGGGCCAGATGAAGATCATTCAGGGAATCTAGCTCCAGCGAGAGTTTCAGGGAGCCCTCCCTCAGTTAGTTGAAATCCCAGACGCTTATCACAAAAGCAAGAGAAACTTGATAATGACCTGGCAGTGGTGACCAGACTTATTCTTCCTAGAACAAGAAAGTGATATTCAGAGATTGACATACCCTTAAAACGATCAAAAGGGAAAAGCAAGCATTTTCTTTTTAGAGGTTCAAGTCATGCTGAGTTTGGTCAGATAGTGTGAGGGGCCCAGTCGAGTCACTTGTGAGAGTATATAATATAAAGTTGGCAAACAAAGAAAAAGAGTGAAAAGAATGAGGTATTTATTCACTAAAAGGACCAATGAAACTGATCCCCTCTAAGTGTAAAAGGAGGAGTAGAGATTACTGCGCCTGTTGTTTAAAATGTGTGGACAGAAGATTATTTCTAGAGGACGCTTAGTATATATTTACCATGGTATACACCAAAGGCAACAGAATTTTGTTATGTCACTTACCATAAAATAATAGAATAAAAAAATCAATATTGATGTTTCTGTTTTAAAAAGTAATACATGTTCGTTATTTTAAAAACTAAACAAGAGCTGTAATAAAAGTGTACAGTATGGAGGGCGACATTCTCAGAGATATCCACTTCTTGGTGTCAGCCACAATTAACTGTTTGGTGTACAAAATCACAGAAATAAGGGCTGATAAATGTGTAGATGCCATCTAATCCAATTCTCTTATTTCATAGTGGAGGAAGATGAGGCACAAACAGGGCTATAAGGCTATTGAGTTATTGAAGATTGTTCACTTAGTTAGAAAACAATGCTGGTTTGCTCTTATATTACCTACAGATACAGAAAATTTTATTCCCCTTTTTTTTTTTTTTTTTTTCTGTTGCGCTATCAGGGAAACACATCCTAGATATTCAGAACCCCCTACTAGGTTGACTAAAACAAAGCAAGGAAAGAAATTTTAAAAATAGCAGAGGGCTTCTAAAGACAGCTGCTTGAGGTAAGCAAATGAACAGGTGTTTATGATTGAATTATTAGCCTCAATAAATTGAAAAAAACACTGTTCCTTTTCAAACTTGAGGTAAAACACAATAACAAGAGTCTTTATTACTCTCCAGAACTTTCTTTGTTGAATACAGGAGTATATTTTTACCTTTTTCTCTAGGAAATCAGCTTCCAGTTTCTGAATCATTTCAGCTAGTTTTTATATGCTTCCAATCAAGCCTTTGCATCACTCCTGCAAGCTGCTTATTTTGTGGCAAACAATATCAAACAACTTTTATTTTTTTCAGAGATATCCAGAATTTCACCAAATGCTGATGTTTTTTCCTCTAAAAGAGTCTTTGTGAAAATCCCTTACTTATTTCTGTCTAATAAAACCGTATTTAATATTTACTTTATCCAGGGAAGACTGTTTCAGTACTATGAAAATCTCAGAAGAGCAACTAGAGTCATTTAACCTACTCTTAATCTGTCCTAATGCCATTTCTCTCTTAAATGTGTCTCCATTTTTTTCGGAATTGTATGCCTCTTAGTTTTTCAAAGCAGTGACTAGGTTGAGCAGAGAAAGGGCCAGTACAGCATTTGTTCTCCCCACACGGTTGAGCATAGTCATCAAAATGTCCTAAGATATGTGTATGAATAATCATCTAAGAATATGTGTATATTCTGTATTCATATAGAACACATTTGTATACGTACATGTTCTCTGATACATATAGGGTTCTCAATTTTTGAATAGGAAAGGGACTTGGACTTTGAGACCTATAGATTTGGGATCAAATGTCAACTTCTACTTCATGGCTATGTGATCTTGGAAAAGTCACTTAGCTTCTGAAATTTAGTTTTGTCACACACAAAATAAGGATAATAATGACTATCTTAAGGTGATGTTACAAGGATTATATGTGGTAATGATATAAAGGGTCTGTCTGATAAATGCCCGACATATCATTGTCAACAAATGGCAATTGTTATTTTCTCATATAATCACATACATTTTCAAAAAACTAAACCATACTGACTGAAAATATTCAGCATTTGCCCTTTCTGTCCTCTAGAAAATGCTACTTCTTTGAGATCATTTGCAAATTGTAGCTTTGTTCAGTCTTTCTCAAACTTAGATTTTCTCCCCTGCTCCATCTTTGACAGCTATAGCTGCTCTGCTATTATCACTTTCTGGCTCCTCTTGTTCATGCATCATTTCAGATTGGATGATAACATGCTCTGGAACCACTTCAGGTATTCTGCCCTCTGTGCAATTGCCTTAGAATCAACTTCTCCCACAATTGGTTGTCACTGGTTACATTTTTATCAGTTAACCAAAATGCTTAGTTGAGCATAGATTAGGTTGTCATGCCTCTGGAGAGCCTGCAGTTCAGAACTTTTTTACTGGACACTTTCTCTTGTCACTGCTAAGAGGAACATGTCAACAGTGAAACTTATCTGGAAGCTGAATATGAAGTAACTGATAGATTTAGGTGTCACATTATATAGTAGACAGTAGTGTTGCTTGATAGAACATCCTTTGACTCCATGCCAAAAGGCACACTGGGTTCACTATAGCTGTCTAACTCTTCCCATATCAGTATGTCATTTCGAAGCTTGCTAAAAATGTAGCAAGAAGCCAGGATTATTTTTAGTTGGAAAAGCTTCATTTACTTCTTACAAGGTAAATAAATCTTTAATAACTTCTTTAATTTAGTCTTGTTTTTAACACATGAAATGGGAATAAATATTCAGTGATGTGAATGATGGATTCTCTGTAACAATGAAATATTTAAATGGTCTTACTAGGAGCAGTAATCGACCATAACATTTCTTTTTGACACTCATAAGTATTTTCTGTTAAGTGGGAGTAATGTTTTTAAAACTAAACATAAAATCATAAATGTAGAGCATTTTCAATTTGAACTTTTTATACTTAGAAGTGAGCCTTTATTCAGAAGGCTCATAGAAGTATTTTCCTTAATTTTTACATACATAAGGATCTCTTCTAAATTAACATCAATTTTATGATTAATTTTGAAACAGAAACCTAATTTTTAGTCACTGGCATGAAACGTTTCTTGGAACAGCAAAGAGAAATTTATTTTTGTTTCTTACTAACTCAGTCATCATTTAATGCCATCTGATATTAAATGCCATATTTTCAACAATCTAAAATGAATAATTTATAAAATGTTTTAATTATATCGTTATGATATTAAATATGGTAGGCTGTGTATAGTAACACAAGCTCACCAATAATGAATTTGCTGAGATTAACTGTGAAATCTGGTTGAGAGATATGCCTGTGGAGGATTATCCTCCCTTGAGAGTAAGAACTATGAAGGTGGTTCATTCATTTGACTAAAGCTTTGAGCTCACGCTCATGTGGTAGGCTACTTTTCCTCTATTTCTTATCAAAAAAATGTGTAGCCAGAGGAAAATAGTATTTTCAAGTATTTCTTATAGTAAATTAAGACTATAGTTGCTATCATTTGAATGTTTGTTCTCTGTAAATATCATGTTGAAATTTAATTCCTAGTGTGGCAATGTTGGGAGGTGGGGCCTGGGGGAGATGTTTGGGTCATGGGGCACATTCTGCATGAACAGATTAATGTTCTCTCTTGGTGCTGAGTGAGGTTTCACTTTATTATTTCCCATAAGAGCTAGTTGTTAAAAAGAGCTTAGTACCTCCTCCTTCTTTGTCTTGGTTCTTCTCTGTACATGTGATCTCTGCACACTCTGGCTTTCCTTAACCTTCCAACTAGTGGAAATAGCCTGAGGCCCTCACCAGATGCTCAATCTTGAATCTTCCAGTTTCAGCAAAACTATGGACTAAATAAATTTCTTTTCTTTATAAATTATCCAGTCTCAGCTATTTCTTTAGAATAACACTAAGCAAAGTTAAGCCAATAGCTCTTGTATTTCCCGTATCTGCATTGCTTGAGATAGATCATTATGTAGCAAAAATTCCTGATCTTTGACTTCACCAGAACTGATGGAGGTGTATTTTGTTGCTGTTATTGCTGTTGTTTATTTTTTCCTTTTAAATTGTCTAAAGGACTATTTATCAGTCAATTTTTGGCCATTTCAAACTTGTGGTATTTTCCTGTATGGGTAGGTTTTAGTCAGGAAACCAGAAGCCACTCTGGATATTCAGATAGGAAGGGTTTTGATACAGTAATTGTAGGTATAATCGTTGTTAGGGCTGCAGAGCGAAGGTCAGGAAAGTCTCCCTGTTGATTCAAGTAGCCAGTAGACCTACAGAGCATTCTCAAAAGTTCATCCGGAAGCTGCTGTGAATGTTAAGAATCAACATTCCTGCTGCCTGAGATACTCAAAGTGGCTGATTTGAAAGCTGTCACGCATAGAAGCTCATGCCTGCATGTGCGTATTTCCTTAATTGTTGATAGAAAATAATGTTTTTTTCTTCTTTGATACCTTTACTACAAGCTTGCTTGTCATTTGCAGACTAATCTGTAGCCATCCAGTTAAATGGGTTCTGGGGAAGGGAGTTTCGGGTTTCTCTTTGTTGAAGCAGACAAAATGATAAAACAGGCAGAGTAATGATGTCAAGTTGAAGACAACTCTGGCATAGCCATGTTTTGTCAACCTAGCATTTGTATATAGTCTTCTACCTACATTCTAACTTCAAAAACAACAATCCAACTTCATGCTTCCACATGATATGATGTAACTATGTCTTATCCAGCCATATATACATATACATATATGTATACACTCTCTCCCTACATGGGTAGACACAAAGTTCTATAAATCACTGTATGCTATTTTTGGGTGATGTTCCTTCTTTTTCTAACTCAGTTCCAATTCTCCTTTGGTATCTCTTAACTTATAGACTAAATTATAAGGTAAATCTCTGTTAATACACTTTGCATTAGATAAAAAATGAGGATGGTGGCAAAAAAATCTGGTTAATATATGCAACTATGTCTATCATAAATCAGAAAAGGAAATAGGCTTAGCTTTCACATGCTTCACTTCTACAAGTGAATAAGAGGCCATAATTGGTCTTTACAATTTCGCTCCCTCTCTATCCATTTGATTTGCTCTCAGTGGGCGCCTTATCTGGTCATGGTTCTTTACTCAATGGGATGATGCAAAACCTCATTTTTGAAGGGCTAGAGCCACTAGTTGCCTTGCTTTTTTGGGGTGCTCTACTCCTTTGCTAACCTTTTACACTAGATATACAAGTACTGAGGGGCAATCCAGAGAATCCTTTGAATCCTCTTTGCCTTTATTATGCAGCAGCAACTCTATTTCTCCTTGACAATCAATATTATTCACTCCAGTTAGTACAGCCAGCCCTTCTTTGACTGTTGCCTTAGTGGCATGAAGAATTCAAAGTGACAGTTTAAATTTCACATTCAGTAGAATCATTGTTAGGTCCACTAGTGTAAGCATTCATTTTTTAGAAATTAAGTCCTCTAAACCTGCAGAGTCAAAAACTGGTAAAGAGAAGTGATGTAGTTTGGATCTGTATACCCACCCAAATCTCATCTCGAATTGTAATCTCCAGGTGTAGAAGGAGGGACCTGGTGGGAGGTGATTGGATCATGGGGATGGATCCCCCATGCTGTTCCTATGAAAGTGAATGAGTCCTCACAAAAACTGATGGTTTTAAAAGTGTTTGGCAGTTCCCCCCACGTTCTCTCTCTCCTGTCATCATGTAAGAGGTACCTTACTTCCCCTTTGCCTTCTGCCATAATTGTAAGTTTCCTGAGGCCTCCCCAGCCACATGGAACTGAGTCAATTAAACCTCTTTCCTTTATAAATTACGCTGTCTCAAGTTGTATCTTTAGAGCAGTGAGAACATTGACTAATATAAAAACCAAAGCTTTTGTGATTGGGTCTTTAAGAATAACAGAGAGAGGAACCACTCCCGTTCCCACTTCTTGGCTCCTTTATCCATGTCTTCTGGCCAGGGGAAAAGACGGTGTCATGTTGTCATATTGTTTGCTAGTTCAGAACATATATGAAATCTTTCAGGACAGCACATAGCCAAAAAAGCTATTATTACTTGGCCATCACCTAAAATGGGTTTTTAATAGGGTATTCCAGACAGGCCAATTTGAGGTGATGTGGTACACGGTAAGACCAATAAATTCCCTCATTCTTTGCTGGTCAGTGTGTTCTTTGGCCAGAAGCAAAGTTATGTGGGCATCATTAAAGAGAATCAAGTATTCCATTAGTCTGTGGATACTGGTACTTTACAAAAGCAGAGCAGACAGGGATGACACATTCATATCTACTGTGTTTATTCAGGTAAAACATGCTGCTCTTTCTTCCATGATGGAAATGGTCAACATGGCTAGTAGATCCCCTCAATAATAGTGCCACAAAAGGAAATCAGCATCAAACTCAACTGACAACATACTAGGTTTTTAGCAACTATGATAGCTAAAATAGTCTTATTGAAGAGAAGACCCCACTTTTGAGCCCATGCATAGTCTCTATCACTGACACTTTGACCATTTTATTTATGAGCCCACTGGTCAAGCTCAAATGGCTGGGAAGAGGGTGGCTAATATTTGTAGAAAGCATTCTCTCTATTTTATTATTGGGAAAATGCCTTGCAGTTGAAGCCTGTTTGTGAGCAATTACTTGGGGCACAAAAAATTTCAAACTCTTACCATTCCCAGAGGTTTATCACTTCTTACTCAGACCTTTGTGTTATCAATCCAGTATTTTTTTTTTTCAAAATCCGGAGAAATGAGAAAACCACTTTCCATTGTCCAGTGTAGATATGACATCTGTTTTCCAAAAAAGAAAAAAAAAATGAATGCAGTTCTGCCCACTAGAAAGATTTCCTTTCTCCCCAATCCTTAAGGGCCATTATATAGTGGGACTGAAAGCTACATGGTACAAGACTGTTGTGTGGACATATCTACAAACCAGGACTGATTTGTTTTACCTCAGTCACTTGATCATGAACTCCTCCTGAGGTCCCAAATGTGGTGTGTGGTATAGTTGTCAATGCAAGTTTTTGATGCCAAAAGTTCAAATTTTGCCATCAGTTCAAATTCTTCCCCATATCTCATGTTTCTACTCTGGCTGGTATGAAGGGGAACTAATGCCAAACTTATGTGAGCTTGCTGAATTTTTCTCTATAATGCAACACACCTGTGTTTTCAGAACGACTTGAGTTCAGTTGCATATATGCCACTTAAGTTTGATAATGGAATGCTGCTATACACTCTAAAAAATTGAATCAATCCTATTGAGATTTAATTTATATACCAAAATGCATTCATTTGAAGTGCATAATTTGATGAGCTTTGGCAGTTGTACTCCTTGCATGACCTTCACAAAACCCAATATGTAGAACATTTCCTTCATTCAAAAATTACCCTGTGCCTCTTTGCAGTCAGTACCCGCACTTATTCCTGGCCCCAATTAAACACTGATCGATTTTTATCACTATAGATTGGTTTTGCCTATTCTGGATTTTTATATAAGTGGAATCATGCAGTATATAGTCTTTCATGCCTGGTTTTATTTCACTATATAATGTTTCTGAAATTCATCCATGCTGTTGTATATATCAATAATTAGCTCTTTTTCACTGTTGAGAAGTATCCCATTGTTTGAATATATCACAATTTGTTTACCCATCACCATGGTGGATGTACTTGTACAAGTTCTTTCTGTGAACAAGTATTACTAATTTTCTTGGGTAAATAAGAATGAAATGACTGGTTCAAATGTTCTGTTCATGTTTCACTTTATAAGGGACTCACAAAATGTTTTCCAAATGGTGGTTGATTATTCCCACCAGCATTACAGTAGGGTTCTCACTGTTTCACATTTCTATTTTGTATTGTCAGACTTTTAACTTTAGCAGTTTCTAACGGGCATTTGGTGGACTTAATTTTGATTTTTCTGTTGATTAATGATATTTCCTATGCTTATTAGCAATTGATATATCTTTCTATGTGATGCATGAGTTCAACTCTCTGTCCATTTAAAATTTTATTGTTTTTCTTATTATTGAGTGGTAAGAGATCTTTATATATTCTGGAAACTAATCCTTTGTCAGAAATGTGTACTGTAAATGTTTACTCCCAGACTTTAGCTTGCCTTTTATTTTGTAAAAGTGTCTTTCAAAGGGTAGTCATTTTAATCTTGATGGAGTACAAGCATCAGTTTTCTTTTATGTTCATGCTTTCTATGTAGTATGTAAAAATAACACACAAAACAATATAAATAGTATACCAAGGTCACAAATATTTTCTACTGTATTTTATTTTAGAAGTTTTACAGTTTTCACACAGGGCTATGATTTAAGTTAATTTTATGTATGACTTGAATTAAGCATTAAAGCTTATTTTACTTTGTTATTTTTATCTCTGGTTAGAGTTAGGTCTTCTTCATATCATTCATGTCTCTGTTTAAAATCTTTAATATTTCCTCTAGGTTCTTGAACACCTGGATATAGTTGTAATAACTGTTTTAATGTCTTTGTTTATACATTCTATCATCTTCATAATTTCTGGGTCAGTTTTGATTTAATTTTTTCTCTTCGTTATGAGTCTTATTTTCCTGATTTTTTATGTTTGTATTGCAGGCTTTGTGAAATTTACCGCATTGACTGATGGATATTTTTGTATCACTGTAACTGTTGTTGAGCTTTGTTCTGGGACATAGTTAAGTTACTCGGAAACAGATGGGTTCTTTCAGGTCTTGAATTTAATCTTTGTTAGGTGGGATTAGAGCAGCTAATTTTGTCATGCTACTGAAGAAAAGCCATTATGCATATACTACACAATGCCCCATTTTCCACTCTGACTAGTGGGTAGAGAAACTATTCTTAGCCCTGTGCAAACTCTGTAAATTTTCTCCTCTAATCCTTTTGGGTTGTTCTTTTTCCATCCTCAGAGAGTTTCTTCACAGAAATGCCCTGATTAATACTCAGACAAAGCCTTGAGGGAAGGAGGATCCTGTGAAGATTTCTGAATCTCTGTGTAATTTTCTCCTCTCTGGTACCCTGACCAGCAAAATGTAGCCTTCTCCAAAGAGACGTGAGCAGTTTGTCAGGAATTAGAGTATACTGGCACTTGAGTGGTGTTAGCTAGGGAAATGAAATGTTTTGTGGTGATGTCAATCAATTTTAAGGCCTAATTTCCTCATTGTCAGACATATCCCTCACCTAGACAAGGAAGCTCATGTCAGCTGACTAGACATCCCCTCTCCAGGATAATGGTGGAGACTCCCTACGAATCTAGCCCTCTTGATTTCCTTTTCCTTTTGTTGCATGCCAACATGCCCTTGCTTGATAAACCCTCTTTCTTTTGTGATAACTTTGTAGCTCTCTCAGTCCCAGTGACATTACAATCTTTGCCAATTAGTCATCTCACTGGGGTTTCCAAAACTCTTTATTCACAAATACTGATAGTCCTATAAGTCATTCTTATATATGAGTAATTCAGTAATTATGTGTTGATTTTTACCAGTTTTATCTTCAAAGATCAATTTCATTATAAGTGTTGTGACTATAATTACTGTGAAGAATTTTTGAACATATTCCTATTTCAAACAAAATCTTTGCTAGGACCTTCTATCTTATTTGTATGAGTTCCTTTATAATCTAGATTTTTGGGTATCATTTATTTGTTAATATTTTCTAGTTTGATCTTGTCCTTATTTTAGTTCTATTTCATTGTCTATAGAATTAAAATAATTTTTTTCATGGTGGATTGGTTGGCAAGGGAAGACGGCGGCAAACAGGGTCTTGCTCTTTTGCCCAGGCTGGAGGGCAGTGGCTCAATCATAGCTTACTGTAACATCAAACTCCTGGGCTCAAGAGAGTCTCCTAGCTCAGCCTCCCAACTAACTGGGACTCTATACATGCACTATGACTGGCTAATTTAAAAAATTATTTTGTAGAAGTGGAATCTTGCTATGTTGCCCAGGCTGGAACAGAATTAAAATTCTAATTTAGTAAAAACTATAACATCTTCACATTTATTGTTTTGTCTCTTTCGAGTGCTGTTCCATCTCTCATATTTTTGTCCTTCCTGACTCTCCCCTCATCACTTGGCTAACCCATAGCAGCATGGGGGTGGGTCCATAATAGCCCTGTTGGCACAATCTGTTTCTTCCTCTTTGATGATAGTTTATTTTAACCCAGGGACCATCTGAATCAAGATGGCCTAATTAGCATTATTTTCCTGGGACTTTAAATTGGGGTTGTAAAATTTAAATTGAAAACAAGGAGAATCACTTGAATGAATAAGATGTAATCTTACGACACCATAGAAGAGATATCTTAGTTACCACATCACTGGGTGTTCAGAGAAGAGGGGAATAAATGAACTTAATGCTCAGTAAGAAGCAGAAGTGAGAGGAGAAAGGGAATTTTCTGAGATTTTTATGTCTTCTGCTCCTTAGTTCCAGTGTTTCTCTAAAGCCAGCCTGCATTCCTGTTCTTGGTCATTGATAAAATATACTTATATCTTTATAATAAATTCTCTCTTTCACTTAATTTAGCTAAATTTAGTTTATAGTACTTCTAATTCAGAAGTTTTAACTAATAAAGAATTCAAGTTTTTTCCTTTTTCGTAGCAAGTTTGGTGTAAGCTGTCAGATGGAGTATCCAACATTCACCCTAAGAGTAGGAACTAGATAAATTATATACCATCTTCTGGGCAGCATATGAAGGCAGTTCACAAAAGAAAGAGGCTGAGGTCAAGGCAGAAGCTAGTTATGTATATTTCTATCAATTCTTATAATTTCTAAGACAAAAAAGATTAAGCTTAAGCTAGGTTAGAAAACCATGTGAGAGACTGGTTAAGTATCAACACTAGACCTGGAGAAGGGGCAGACACAAAATGGAAGAGTAATAAGAGAAGACTGAAAGTTACACGTAGTAAAATTAGATAATCCATACAGAGTCAATCTAGAAAGAGTCTCATGGTTAATAAGTTTAGTTAATCCTTTATTTTTTCATTTAGCAGCTATATAGGCAAAGGGTACTGGACAAAACCAGGATATACAGCAGAAACCAAGGCAGACACAGATCTTCCATCATGGAGCTCATATTCTTGTGGCTTGGAGAAGGAAGGTATTAAATAATTAAGTATACATTTATTCATTCATTATTACTGTAATGAGTACTGTTAAAGGAGAACCATTAAAGTTTAAGCTGATGGAACTTGACCAGGTCTGGGTGACAAGGAATGATTCTTTAAGAAAGTGAAATAAAGTATCTTTGTATGTATTTTCTAGGCCAGATGTTTAAAGGAGAAGACTTGTTCCAGTGGGCATGTGGATTTAACAACAACAATAACAAAAAAAAAAACACTTTTAATTACTTGTAACAAAATTGGCAGAAATGCAAAAGTGTATGGATTTAAATTTCTGGGTTTTTTTTATGCCTTTGACAATGTTCTTCTTGAAATAAGTGTTAGTCTTGTGACTTAAAATGCAGAGGATAATACACATTGTCTAGCTTTGTCAGAGGGATGCAGTGAGTGCAAAGAATTATCTTGCCTAAGAAATCTAACATTCTAAATGGAAAGGCTTTAAATAGCAAATAAACCCGATGCTACTTTATTTGATACCTCCTTACACCATTTCATTTAGGTTTATCTTTTTTCTGCCTCCTAACTCACATGCTCAGACTTTTCTCGAAACCTTCAGGCACGGAGAAGGAAAAGAGAACAAGGAAACTAGAAAATTTTAAGCATGAGCTATGTACCAGCTCCAATAGGAGATGCTCGGCCATTTTGGGCTGCGTCTTTAGCATTAGAAATCCAATCTTCTCCTCAATGATCTCTTTATGGAATTCTCCAACAGAACAGAGCTTTCTCACTAAGGCCAGGGACCTCTGGAGTTATTGTGTGGATTTCAGGGGTCAGTGAAAACTTGGAAAATGTATATATTATCCTATATTTCTACATTTCTATAATTTATAATTAGATTTAATTGTTCTTATAAATTTTATTTGTAAAAAAATATGTTTAGCTTAATGAACAAGACGTGTAGAGTTTATTTTGTTATTACTTGCTATTACTGCAGTATTTAGAAAAGGACCTTGTAAATGTCAGTTTTTTCCTATTATGCATAGTTTTAAAATGTTAAGATTAGTAGAGTAAATAATATTGTTTAACTACTCAGTATGTTGTAGGCAGAATAATGGCCAACAAAGATATCTACCTCCTTATCCCTGAATCTGTGAAGATGTTGTGTTGGCATAACATCATGGCAAGGGGTGTGAGGTTGTAGGTGGAATTAAGATTGCTGATCAATTGACCTCGGAATAAGAATATTTTCCCGTATTATTGAGATGGGTGTAATGTAACCACAAAGGCCTTTAAATATAGAAGAGGAAGGCAGAAGGACTGGAGTCAGAGTTATTCAATGTGAGAAAGACTTGCCAGTCTGTTGCTGGCTTTGAAGATGTTAGGAGACCACAAGCAGGTGTTCTCTAGCAGCAAGCAAAGGCAAGAAAACAGATTCTCCTCTGAAGCTTTGAGTAAAGGATACAGAAAACACCTTGATTTTAGTCTAGTGGGACCTATTTTGAACTTCTTATCTCTGGAATTATAAGGTAACAAATCTGTTTTGTTTTAAGCCACTGAATCTGAAGTGGCAAGAAGCTTACTAATATTATCAGGTAGGAACATTAGATTACTTTTATTGCCCACACTTTGTGGGCCAAGTAAATAATTAAGTACTTTACGTACATATATTTTTTAGTTCTATCTGACTCCAGGATGTACAGTCTTAACCACTGTGCTATACAACCTCTTTTACAAATTAATAATTCAATGAATGATTGAAATACAGAACATCAAGTCTGTGCTCATTTGGAACACATATGAAGTACTCAGCAAATGCTTATAAGTCCTTTTCTGAAGAGTGGCTTTTGGCCCATAGGAATATTCAGGAAGGCAGAGTTATTCTACCTCCCTGGATAGAGGCATCATGGCCCGAGCAACTTTGAGGTTAGCACATTCTATTTGAGCTGTTCATTACATTCATCATTTTAGATATACTCAAGCCTTTGAGGGTTTATTTCTTATAATTCTGAAAATACGAAGATATATGAACCTCCTAGTACACCCTGGTGAATTATCTTAATCAGGGTGTTTCCCTCAAGGTATTCCAAACAGACATTTTTTATAATATGAGAAAGTGAAAGCATATTGAACCTAAGGCCAAATTATAGATTCCCTAAAGGTAAGCATCATATAAAACAACCGATCCATTTTTTTTTCTTCACCTTTCCAAACTTGTTTTACCCATTTGCTTGAAATGTTTTCTCTCTTGCTCTGTAAGTATGTTTTGTGTAGTGCCTGATTCTCCCTATGGTATTTGCTTTCCATTAACTTCCTATTGATTTTCGGTTATGTGAACACAGTACTTCAGGAACATAAACTGCAAACACCAGACTTAAAGAAGTCTGAACTCAACTGTTTTATCTTGGTGACAGAGTACTACAACATGAATATTACCTGTGGCCTCTTTTAAAAAATGTATTTAAAGGCAGTTGTGACAAGTAGGGTCAAGTCTGAGTAATGATGTATATAAATTACAGTGGGAAAATATCCGGCGTCTCAGGATGAAGGATGTTCAAGTTGAAAGGACAAGTTGGAACAGATAAAGATGAGTTTTGAAAATATGGCATTACAGAAGGTGAAGCAAAGTGTAAGTCATTGTAAAAGAAAGGTGCCAAAAAATGAGAAAAGTGAGGAGGAGTGGGAAAGAAGAAACACATAGCAAGTGGATATGACACCCCAAAAGGAATACCGTTTTGAAACAAGTGAAATTTAAAGTTATCTTAAATTAATCTGATTGATGATTTCTCTCACATTTAAAAGCATTCACGTTTTATTGTTTTGCTTTATAATAAGCTCATCCAACCGGCAGCGCACAAACTGCATGCAGCCCAGGATGGCTTTGAATGCGGCCCAACACAAATTTTAAACCTTCTTAAAACATTATGAGTTTTGCCAAAAGCAACTGCAACAAAACACAGAATTGACAAATGAGATCTAATTAAACTAAACAGATTCAGCACAGCAAAAGAAACTATCATCAGAGTGAACAGGAAACCTACAGAATGGGAGAAAATTTTGCAATCTACCCATCTGACAAAGTTCTAATACCCAGAATTTACAAGTCAGGAAACAATAGATGCTGGCGAAGCAGTGGAGAAATAGGAACGCTTTTACACCGTTGGTGGGAATGCAAATTAGTTCAACCATTGTGGAAGACAGAATGGCGATTCCTCAAGGATCCAGAACCAGAAATACCATTTGACTCAGCAATCCCATCACTGGGTATATACCCAAAATACCAAAATAGTATTCTACTATAAGGACATGTGCATATGTATGTTTATTGCAGCACTATTTACAGTAGCACAGACATGGAACCAACCCAAATGCCCATCAATGATAGACTGGATAAAGAAAATGTGGTACATATGCACCATGGAATACTATGCAGCCATAAAAGGAAATGAGATCATGTCCTTT
This sequence comes from Rhinopithecus bieti, assembly GCF_001698545.2. Classification (NCBI taxonomy): domain Eukaryota; kingdom Metazoa; phylum Chordata; class Mammalia; order Primates; family Cercopithecidae; genus Rhinopithecus; species Rhinopithecus bieti. The sequence goes on from NW_016803360.1 coordinate 2,572,078, forward strand.
GCAGGGACATAGATGAAGCTGGAAGCCATCATCTTCAGCAAACTAACACAAGAACGGAAAACCAAACACTGCATGTTCTAACTCATAAGTGGGAGTTCAACACTGAGAACACATGGACACAGAGAGGGGAACAACACACACCAGGGCCTGTTGTGGGGTAGGGAGGTGAGAGGAGAGAACTCAGGGGATAGGTTAGTAGGTGCAGCCAATCACCAAGGCACATGTATACCTATGTAACAAACCCACATGTTCTGCACATGTACCCTGTTTTTTTTTTTTTTTT
>NW_016803360.1:2576561-2583620 GCF_001698545.2 Rhinopithecus bieti
AAAAAAAAAAAAAAAAAAAAAAAAAAAACAGAAAACCTAGTACCTCCTCTGTGTTATCTCTTATCAGAAGTATTGTGATTGTTCACTTGATTTCTCAATTCTTCTGTAGATACTTTGAAAGTAGCCACTGTCAAGCATGTTCACCATGATATTTCAAGCTTATAACATAGTCCCCAATACATAGTAAATACAGTATATCTTAAAGAAACTAATAAATGAATTAACTAACCAACAGATTACTCCAGTGCTTGGCATACAGTCCAATCTCAATCATTTTTCTAGCAAATGAATGTAGAATATGGAACCCACATTCAATTACTAGTATATAATATAAATATCGCAAGTGATATATGGGAATAACAGTGAGGTACCCATCAAGATTTAGAAAATAAAAGAACAAAAATGCCACCTGAGAACAATCATAGGCTGGGATGTAGCCACTTTTCAAATAGTGTCTGCAGCTTCAGATGGGGAGGAAAAAACAATGATAAGATAGCCATTCAACACTTTCAAGAGTCTTCTGTAACAAATAATGAATACTCTGGTCAGATGTGGCCTTGAGGAATCTACTTTTATATGCACTTCCTGTGTGTTTGGTCAGTGCAAGTTCATTGCTTGAGATTGATCTGATCTGCTTTTGCGGGTGTGATGGGTCAGGTGTCTGTACTTAAAAGGATGCAAGTTAGACCTGAACAGTGATGAATGTACTAAGGGAAATTCTGCCCTGTAGGTCAGTAGTCTACAAGACATCCTTATCCAAGCACAAGCCTCTGTGTCACCTTGAATTGGTCATCTTGTTATCAAAAATCTATGTAGTCTGATTTTTGTAGCTGCTAATAAAGGTTGTACTGCTAACATTCCAAATACTTATTGAATGTTAACTCTGCAACATTCAACTTAACTTTCTCCATAGATAGATAGATAGATAGATAGATAGATAGATAGATAGATAGATAGATATAGATATAGATATATATTGCATCAGCTCTGCTTCTTTCTTCTTCTAACTTAAGATTAACTGTGGTCTGCCTGAAACAGAAAAAGTGCTGTCTGTAGCAAATGTATCTTGAAGGACTGATGGCCACACTTCCTGTTGCTTTTGCTCTGTTCCTATTCTTACACTAGTTTCCCCTCCCATTAAAACTTTTACTCAGTGCTGGCTGCACATGTCACCATACTTCCACATACAAGGCATTGAAAAAAAAATGTTGAATGCATTGTAATGCCCCCACACCCATCGTAAATTTCTAACAAAAATGCTGACACTATGAACACAGTGAAAGAGCCGAGCTTGACCTCACTACAAAGGGAGGGATATGTGGGGAAGGGAGTAGATTCAATTGCCGTACTTATATACTTTTCCAATCTGAGAATAATGCAGTATGAAGTAAAGACAGGACCAGGAGTATTTTCCCAGTGTAGGGGATACTTCTTCAATGTTGGTTAGGAGATCCAGCCTTGAATGTTCTGATGATAACTGAGTTAGGTTGAAAGTGGGAATTTTCCTCTATTGTTTTTCTCATCTTGGAAAATAAAGCTAAAATTTATGGAATTGCAATTTTGAAAAGTAACTATGCTTTTGCTCTAAATTAGGATGATTTAAAATTTACTTTGGTAAATGGAACTCAAGAGAATATTCGATTTCTTGGAAACATAAGGTAGATAAATAAATGCTAGTTAGATCAACGTCACCATACACTTTCCTTTAGCTGAATTATGAAGAAATAAGCCAATAAGAATCATACACTGCTTACATACACACACATGCACACAAAATCCACCCCACTTTTTCCAGGCTCTCCTCTGATGTAATGGTATCATGGAAGGTAAACCAGTCATCACGAGAAGCTGTATTAAGAGAGAGGATTCTTCCGTTTGTTTGTGTCCTCTTTTATTTCACTGAGCAGTGGCTTGTAGTTCTCCTTGAAGAGGTCCTTTACATCCCTTGTAAGTTAGATTCCTAGGTATTTTATTCTCTTTGAAACTATTGTGAATGGGAGTTCACTCATGATTTGGCTCTCTGTCCGTTACTGGTGTATAAGAATGCGTGTGATTTTTGCACATTGATTTTGTATCCTGAGACTTTGCTGAATTTGCTTATCAGCTTAAGGAGATTTTGGGCGGAGACAATGGGGTTTTCTAAATATACAATCATGTCATCTGCAAACAGGGACAATTTGACTTCTTCTTTTCCTAACTGAATACCCTTGATTTCTTTCTCTTGCCTGATTGCCCTAGCCAGAACTTCCAACACTATGTTGAATAGGAGTGGTGAGAGAGGGCATCCCTGTCCTTATGGAATTCTCCAACAGAACAGAGCTTTCTCACTAAGGCCAGGGACCTCTGGAGTTATTGTGTGGATTTCAGGGGGTCAGTGAAAACTTGGAAAATGTATATATTATCCTATATTTCTACATTTCTATAATTTATAATTAGATTTAATTGTTCTTATAAATTTTTATTTGTAAAAAAATATGTTTAGCTTAATGAACAAGACGTGTAGAGTTTATTTTGTTATTACTTGCTATTACTGCAGTATTTAGAAAAGGACCTTGTAAATGTCAGTTTTTTCCTATTATGCATAGTTTTAAAATGTTAAGATTAGTAGAGTAAATAATATTGTTTAACTACTCAGTATGTTGTAGGCAGAATAATGGCCAACAAAGATATCTACCTCCTTATCCCTGAATCTGTGAAGATGTTGTGTTGGCATAACATCATGGCAAGGGGGTGTGAGGTTGTAGGTGGAATTAAGATTGCTGATCAATTGACCTCGGAATAAGAATATTTTCCCGTATTATTGAGATGGGTGTAATGTAACCACAAAGGCCTTTAAATATAGAAGAGGAAGGCAGAAGGACTGGAGTCAGAGTTATTCAATGTGAGAAAGACTTGCCAGTCTGTTGCTGGCTTTGAAGATGTTAGGAGACCACAAGCAGGTGTTCTCTAGCAGCAAGCAAAGGCAAGAAAACAGATTCTCCTCTGAAGCTTTGAGTAAAGGATACAGAAAACACCTTGATTTTAGTCTAGTGGGACCTATTTTGAACTTCTTATCTCTGGAATTATAAGGTAACAAATCTGTTTTGTTTTAAGCCACTGAATCTGAAGTGGCAAGAAGCTTACTAATATTATCAGGTAGGAACATTAGATTACTTTTATTGCCCACACTTTGTGGGCCAAGTAAATAATTAAGTACTTTACGTACATATATTTTTTAGTTCTATCTGACTCCAGGATGTACAGTCTTAACCACTGTGCTATACAACCTCTTTTACAAATTAATAATTCAATGAATGATTGAAATACAGAACATCAAGTCTGTGCTCATTTGGAACACATATGAAGTACTCAGCAAATGCTTATAAGTCCTTTTCTGAAGAGTGGCTTTTTGGCCCATAGGAATATTCAGGAAGGCAGAGTTATTCTACCTCCCTGGATAGAGGCATCATGGCCCGAGCAACTTTGAGGTTAGCACATTCTATTTGAGCTGTTCATTACATTCATCATTTTAGATATACTCAAGCCTTTGAGGGTTTATTTCTTATAATTCTGAAAATACGAAGATATATGAACCTCCTAGTACACCCTGGTGAATTATCTTAATCAGGGTGTTTCCCTCAAGGTATTCCAAACAGACATTTTTTATAATATGAGAAAGTGAAAGCATATTGAACCTAAGGCCAAATTATAGATTCCCTAAAGGTAAGCATCATATAAAACAACCGATCCATTTTTTTTTCTTCACCTTTCCAAACTTGTTTTTACCCATTTGCTTGAAATGTTTTCTCTCTTGCTCTGTAAGTATGTTTTGTGTAGTGCCTGATTCTCCCTATGGTATTTGCTTTCCATTAACTTCCTATTGATTTTCGGTTATGTGAACACAGTACTTCAGGAACATAAACTGCAAACACCAGACTTAAAGAAGTCTGAACTCAACTGTTTTATCTTGGTGACAGAGTACTACAACATGAATATTACCTGTGGCCTCTTTTAAAAAATGTATTTAAAGGCAGTTGTGACAAGTAGGGTCAAGTCTGAGTAATGATGTATATAAATTACAGTGGGAAAATATCCGGCGTCTCAGGATGAAGGATGTTCAAGTTGAAAGGACAAGTTGGAACAGATAAAGATGAGTTTTTGAAAATATGGCATTACAGAAGGTGAAGCAAAGTGTAAGTCATTGTAAAAAGAAAGGTGCCAAAAAATGAGAAAAGTGAGGAGGAGTGGGAAAGAAGAAACACATAGCAAGTGGATATGACACCCCAAAAGGAATACCGTTTTTGAAACAAGTGAAATTTAAAGTTATCTTAAATTAATCTGATTGATGATTTCTCTCACATTTAAAAGCATTCACGTTTTTATTGTTTTGCTTTATAATAAGCTCATCCAACCGGCAGCGCACAAACTGCATGCAGCCCAGGATGGCTTTGAATGCGGCCCAACACAAATTTTTAAACCTTCTTAAAACATTATGAGTTTTGCCAAAAGCAACTGCAACAAAACACAGAATTGACAAATGAGATCTAATTAAACTAAACAGATTCAGCACAGCAAAAGAAACTATCATCAGAGTGAACAGGAAACCTACAGAATGGGAGAAAATTTTTGCAATCTACCCATCTGACAAAGTTCTAATACCCAGAATTTACAAGTCAGGAAACAATAGATGCTGGCGAAGCAGTGGAGAAATAGGAACGCTTTTACACCGTTGGTGGGAATGCAAATTAGTTCAACCATTGTGGAAGACAGAATGGCGATTCCTCAAGGATCCAGAACCAGAAATACCATTTGACTCAGCAATCCCATCACTGGGTATATACCCAAAATACCAAAATAGTATTCTACTATAAGGACATGTGCATATGTATGTTTATTGCAGCACTATTTACAGTAGCACAGACATGGAACCAACCCAAATGCCCATCAATGATAGACTGGATAAAGAAAATGTGGTACATATGCACCATGGAATACTATGCAGCCATAAAAGGAAATGAGATCATGTCCTTTGCAGGGACATAGATGAAGCTGGAAGCCATCATCTTCAGCAAACTAACACAAGAACGGAAAACCAAACACTGCATGTTCTAACTCATAAGTGGGAGTTCAACACTGAGAACACATGGACACAGAGAGGGGAACAACACACACCAGGGCCTGTTGTGGGGTAGGGAGGTGAGAGGAGAGAACTCAGGGGATAGGTTAGTAGGTGCAGCCAATCACCAAGGCACATGTATACCTATGTAACAAACCCACATGTTCTGCACATGTACCCTGTTTTTTTTTTTTTTTTAAGAAGAAATAAAAAATATATGAGTTTTTTTGTGATTTTTTATTTGTTTTTTTGGTTCATCAGCTATCATTAGTGTTAGCATATTCTATGTGTGACCCAAGACAGTTCTTCTTCCATCATGGCCCAGGGAAGTCAAAAGACTGACAACCCTGCTTTATAATCTCAAACACAGTAGCACACTTTGAAGATCAGAGAGAAAACACTTAACCTCATCAGTCTTGGTTATGTCACCTGTAAGATAGAGATAATAAATATTAACTCAGAGAGTTACTGAATGGCTTATGTGTAAGTAGAGAAACTAGTAAAGGGCCCATGTAGCTTATATATATTTTAGAGGTGATAAAATAACCAATAACCACATTTATAATATATTGAAGTTAATTGAAATGAAAAACAATAAATTAACAGAAAAGATTAGCCATAAATAAAATGAGTTGCACTAATCAAGCAAAAAACTTAATTTCTTTCAATTATTTTATAGATTTTGACTGAAGTCCACAGTGCTGATTAAATTCACATCTCTATTAAGAGGCATTAATTGTACAGAAGAAATAGACAAGCCAAGGAGATCGATGGCAGAAATAGGATTACTTTAAGTTGGTGTTCTATGAAAACAATCTTAAATTAAAATATTGAAGTGAGATTCCTTTATATTATAATCTCATGTTTCACAAATTTGTGAGTGTATGATTGTACTGGGCTAAGATTGAAATTGAATGTTTTTTCTATTTTCTATATTAAATCAATAACAAGCAATTTTCTAGAATTTTGAGATTATATTCCTCTTTCATAAGTATTTTTAGAAATGGAACTATGTTATAAATATAAGAAAATTTTGTCACATTACTGAAAAATGTTTACATAAAAGACCTGAATTTCATGAAGAACCTTAAACAATGTTCATCTCCATAAACATAATGTCTGTTCTGAAACTTCTTTCTTATTAGAGCCAGGAAATAAAGAAAGGTGTATTTTGGAGGAAAGATAAATTGCCTGTGATATCTTAGCTTTATGCCTTTTTTTCTTATATGTCTTTTATACTAATGAGAATTCTATTTATCTTTTATGAATTGATTGTTTGAAACACTATTTTGTTATTTTTACCATATTTTGTTTGGGGCATTTGATACTCTTAAGCAAGAAATTTAGTTACTGAGTATTTTATATTGATCTAGTTTCTTTTCTTTCCATCATAAAGTTATTTTTTATTTTTTTATTTTTTTTTGAGACGGAGTTTCACTCTTCTTGCCCAGGCTGGAGTGCAATGGCACGATCTCAGCTCACCTCAACCTTCACCTCCTGGGTTCAAACGATTCTCCTGCCTCAGCCTCCCGAGTAGCTGGGATTACAGGCATGAGCCACCATGCCCGGCTAATTTTGTATTTTTAGTAGAGACGGGGTTTCTTCATGTTGGCCAGGCTGGTCTTGAACTCCTGATCTCAGGTGATCCACCCGCCTCAGCTTTCCAAAGTGCTGGGATTTCAGGTGTGAGCTTCAAGTACAGGAAATAACGCTCAGTTGGGACTGAGTTGGACTGAGTGGGTTTACGATTAACTGTGGTCTGCCTGAAACAGAAAAAGTGCTGTCTGTAGCAAATGTATCTTGAAGGACTGATGGCTACACCTCCTGTTGCTCTGTTCCTATTCTTACACTAGTTTTGTAAGTATCTACAAGATAAATAGAAAACTCTCATTAGTATGAATCATATATAAGTTCCATTTCTAAATAAACAAATTATTTAAAAGAAATTTTTTTTTTTTTTTTTT
>NW_016803360.1:2587666-2619642 GCF_001698545.2 Rhinopithecus bieti
TTTTTTTTTTTTTTTTTTTTTTTTTTTTTAAGAACAATATATACATATAGTGGCTTTTGTATTGTAAAATTCAGTGGCAATGTAATTTGTATAAAACAAGGGAACCCAAGTGGATAAAGTAGGAAATCAAAATATTAGCTAGTAGTAAAATAATTAAATGACATTCTCTGGTCTGGAAATTTTGCCAAGTCTTTTCAAATGAAAGAAGAAAAAAACAAAAACAAAAAAAACGTACCTTGGTTTGTTTCCTAACAAGTCAAAAGGAAAACCACGATGCAACAACATTGCAAGTAACAGAAAATCTTTAAATAATGACACTGAAATTATCTTATAACTTTAATAAGTAAAAGTAGAAGTGCAGAAATAAACAGAAGTTTGGCAGACAGAACAGATAGAAAAATTTCAAACCTCAGGAGAAAAAAAGTCGAGATCTTCATGAAACAAAGCTTTAAAGGAGAAGAGTTAATGTTAGAAAACCACACAAAACTCTAAAAGCTTAGAATATTCAGATCCCTAAAGAAATAAGGAGAGCATCGCATAGATTTTATGGGGCATTTTATTTTCACAATAGTTGACACAGAAAGTAATTTTTTTTTCCCAAAGAGAATGTGCCATATAACAACTAGTAAAATAGCAAAAACAACAGGCAAAATTGGATAAAATACTCTGTTTTCTAGCAGTCCAGGAGTTTACTCTGTAATTTGTCTTTTAGTTTTTAACTTAGCCCATCCCTGACTGTCTCATATAACAATTGGTTTGTAGATGATCCCATCATTGAGTAGTTTGGCTGTCTCTGAATCATAGGCCAGGTACGGCATTCAAACTTATGTAAAAACATTACTCTTTTGGTTCTTAAAAAATATTTTGTGAAGGAGATGCCACAAGCTTTCCCTTAGAAGCCCTGTGGAAATCATCTAACTGCTGGGCTATTATTAGACACATTATCAAAGATTCTGCTTTTTTGCAAGTCTCTTCTTAATACAGTACTAGCACATGATGACAACAGCCCATGTTATTATCATGTCATTCTAGTACTTTAATAGGTCCACGGGAGGAGAATTAGTTTATTCCTTTGAGATTTTATATAGATTTTCTTTCTTAATTTTTATCTACAGTGTAAACTTATACCCAGATCATGTATTTTACTTACTTTGTATTTTACATAGCACTCTCTTTGCCTTTAGTCAAGGTTTAGAAGAGACAATGAGGAAAGATCATTTAAATGGTAGTAGAAATAAGTTGAATTTGAGATTTGAAATGGATGTGAAAGGACTTGGAGAGGTAGTTGCTGAAGTAAGAGGCAAAGCTGGGACTTTGTCTTTGGAGCAGCCTTTTTGGACATGTAGAACAGTATCTTTGCCAGAGAACATTCTGGACCAGGAAAACTGGGAACATTAATCTAGATTAGTACAGGACTTTGAACATAATTGTGACTACCTGACTTGTAAATTGGAATATCCGTATTTTTCTGCTGTCCTTAGTTAACTTTGTATTTTAAAATACTCATCTGAATATATCTGCTACTTTTGCCCACCCAGAACCCATTATCTTTTCTTCAGTGTGACACTGTTCCCTCCCCACCTTTTTTGGAAAAGGATGCTGCTCCAGCTTTTAGGGCTTTTGTTTTGGAAAGGCAGACCACCAACCTAGATCCAGATGTAGCTGTGGTCCAGGCCTACCCAATGACCTTATTCGATTTCCATACCTACAAAGCATGGTTGAGAGGAGGAAAAAATCCACACTTTTCAGAGGCAATCCTAGGTTTGTACTTTTGAAAAGGAGGAGCTCTTTCCACTGTGGTTTTTGAAGGTCAAGGGCTGCCTGGAGCTGCCAGTAGCCATCTTGCCACTCCCTGTGCTAAGCCTGACTGAATAAAGTTCACACAGAGGAAAGCAGACCTGAGAGAAAGAGAGGGACCAAATCCCTACTAATCTCATTTGACACACTCGGTCTACTGCCTTCTGAACATTTCTTGAGCCTGTAGATTACCCTACCTCCCTTATTTCCCATAAGTCACCATGACTTGCATTTTTCTGTTACAACCAAATTAGTCCTAGGAAATAAAATGTTTGTTTTGCTTCCACACCCACCAGGGGGCCTGGGAGCATCTATATTTCAAAGCTGAGAATTCTTCACAGAATCCAGTTCCCTTCTGTCTTGTTTTACCTTCTGAGGAGAGGACCACGAAGGTAGCGCCAGACACATTACACAAATGGCGGCTGTGTTTCATCTCTTTTGTGCAGATAGTTTAATAATAAATACCTCCTGCCCTTATTAGGGAACAAAATAATTTTATTTTATATAGAAATTTCGTCTGTAGTGAATAGCAGTGAAACACTAATATTTATTAAAGAGAAATCACCACTAATACCCTTTGTGGAGCCCAAGGGGATGTAAGAAAAAAAGGAACAAATGGCACCTCTACTCTATAAGCTGCCTAAGTGGAATCTTAATGTAGAATTTGTTGCTTTGTAGTCTTCTTCTTCTTCTTCTTTTCTTTTTTTAATCTAGCAAGACTGGTGTTACAGAGGATCACGGACGTTAGTAACTTGTTCTTGATAACCTTTGGAGAGCTGGATAAAGGAAAGACACTGCCCCCAGTGAAAAGGGATGATCTGCAATATCTGAAGAATTATTTCCCTGGAAGACAATGTTATTATGAGATACTGGAATATTATGACTATTTTGGCAGCTTAAAGAAAAATAAATTCATAATACTAGATATTAATTATATTCAATGATATACATAATTTATAATACTAGGATAGAAAAAATCTTTATTAATTTTCAAGTAGTTACATCATTTTTTCCTTCTTACTTCTTAGCATGAAGGCCATTTATGTACTGACAGATGAAATGTCAGGTTGAGAAGGCTCTAAGTCATTTGACAGTAGGGAAAGAGTTGGGTTTTCAGCTTGGAACCAAATTTTATTTTATTATTTTTAGAAAATTATATATATATATATAACTTAAAATGGAAAATTGCACAAATCATAAGTGGNTTCAGCTTGGAACCAAATTTTATTTTATTATTTTTAGAAAATTATATATATATATATAACTTAAAATGGAAAATTGCACAAATCATAAGTGGACAGCTTGATACATTCTCACCAAGAGAACACATCAATGTAATGAACACCCAAATTAAGAAACACTACATGATTAGCTCCCAAAAATCCTCCATTCGGCTACTGTCTAGCCAATTCCCTACCAAGGGCAACTGCCACACTGACTTCTAACACTGTAAATTAGTCCGTGGCAGAGATTTTGAAAGACAGTTTGTCCTTGAAATGTGAGGGAAATTCCATTGATGATTTTAAACCTAAAACTATATGAATATCTTTAGCAACAAAACCTACTTTCCTCCAGACCACATAGGAACCCGCCTATGCCTGTCATATTTCCTCTGGAGCATTTTAAGGTTAAGTTTTAGATCTTGTAGTCTGGTGATATAGTACGCTTTGACATAAACGGAGTAAGGTTGCCATGGGGGTGCCCAGCTCATGTAGGGGGTGCCCAGCTGGTCTGTGATAGTCACTGGGAGAAAGGGTTAAGGGGAGGGCAGCCATGTCCTTTCCTTCTCCCTCTTATCCTGCACTGTTTATTCTTTAAATAAGTAAAAAGGGAAAGAAAGAAAAGTGTCATTTAAAGGGTTCCAATTTAAGTCTCCAACTTTATTCTGAAGCCCTGCTTAATCTTTCTTGATACTACCCTAAGGAGTGCAAATCTCTTTTGGCCGATCCACTTTCCTTCGAGGAACCAAAAGTGAACACAAGCAAACAGGCTAAAAGATAGCACAAGAGCACTGGTCAACCTGTGCCCTGTGTGGTTGGATCAAGTAGAGGGAAAACATGATTTGCTTTAAAAGAATAATGGTCATTGCAATGTCCTGCTTCTGTTCTGGGGTTCAGAATGTAATATTCTGCATCCAGTTAAAGTAATCTCTTGGCCATTTACCACAGTTAACAGTAATTAACAGAACCTACTGAAAATGCAGACGCACCCTCTTCAAACTAGTAAGTGTTATTCATCATGCTGGGATATTGAGAGAGATTTGACTTCGAGAAGCATGGAGAAATGATTTGGTTTAAAACTAGAAACTCTGGATTATACAAACACTGATGGCACTAAGCAAATTCAGAATTAAAAGAATATGCCTTCAGAGAGACAAATGCCATAGGATCTCTCTCATATGTGAAGTTTAGAAAAGCCAAACTCATAGAAGTAGAGATTAGAATGGTGGTTACCAGAAACTGAGGGTGGTGATGGTGGGTGGAGAAAGGGGAGATGTTGGTTAATGGATGTATCCATTTAGTTTCAGTTAGGCAGTAGGCATAAGTTCTGGTGATCTATTGCACAGCACAGTGACTGTAGTTAATAGTAATGTATTGTATATTTCAAAATTGCTAAAAGAGAGGATTTTAAATGTTCCTACCACAAGAAATGATAAATATTTGAGGTGATGGATATGCTAATTAGCCTATCAGATCATTCCATCATGTATACATGTATCAAAACAACCTTATACCTCACAAATAGATGCACTTATTGTGTCAGTTAAAAATAAAATTAAAAAAAAAATTTTAAAGAATGTGCCTTAAAAAATATTTTGTTCTTTTCATTAAATAATAATCTTAGTAACACTGACAGTGAGAATCTATAAATTCAGCAATTTCCAGAGCAGTCGTTTTAATTGGATTTATAAGGGATATTATAGTGGACAAAACCGTCAGAATATTTTATGTAGCAGTGTCATGGTTTATTATACAGAATTCATCTAAAGTACACATGCAACACATCACATTAGCTTCTTACAAACCTTGCAATAAGTAATTATTGAGAAGAGTTGAGAGGGTGATTTTCTGAGTTTAACAAAGAAGACCTTACATCTAGAAGCTTGCAGTCTTCTTAAAGACAGAGATTCTGAGTTGGTTTTGGCTCAGCGTCACCCTTACCTGAAATAGTATGTGGAAAGCCACAATAATGGGAATGAGCATCGTGTATCTGGGGGAGGAGTAGACAAGTCAGTCCAGCTGAATGCTATGTATGTACGTATGTGTTTGTGTGTTTATATACCAAATGTAAAATAAAATAAAGTACAAGTCATAAAATTGGACATGTTATGGATAGTTTTGTATTGTCATAAACACATTTACACTCAATAAATGTGGAATGAATAAATCAAAGGACAAAAAGCTTTGAATACCTAATGGAAGCTGAGGGTGTTCGTCTTGAAGGTAACTAGAAGATGTAAGTTATTTCTCTCTTTGTGGCCAGAAAGTCTAGAATTCCTTTTATAGACAGAGCAAAGTTGCAAGTTTTCAGACAGATGGGAATTGAAACAACTTTTATCTTTAAAGACAAAATCCCACCTAACATTGTGCATGTTTAAATTTATGTGAAGTTGCCCACAGGCAGTGGAATGAGTTAATCAAATGATAAAGAAATGTCAAAACATCTTATACTTGTATATAAACCTGGTGGTTCAGTATCCTATAAAGTACAACCAATCCATCTGTTCCAAAGCCTAACACCACTTTTTTTGGTGACATTAAATGCTTTAAATTATGTCAGCAAGATTTGTGGCAATGCCAAATGCTAGAGTGATCAATATCAAATGCTAGAGTGATCAAACCCAAATATTATTGTATATGATTACGTGTGTGTATGTATATAAATATACACCAAAATGCTATACAAATCTATACATACTTTTTGTAAGTACTGTACACACACATACACACACATAATAACTGTTTAAAAAATTCCACATGATGAAATTTTCTTTTAAACTTTAAAAAATATTAGCTCATTAGACTTTTTTGGGGGGGGGGGCCGGGTCTTGCTGTGTCACCCAGGCTGGAGTGCAGTGGTGTGATCTCGGCTCACTGTAGTCTCTGCCTCCCAGGTTCAAGAAATTCTCCTGCCTCAGCCTTCCAAGTAGCTAGGATTACAGGCTAATTTTTGTATTTTTAGTAGACACAGGGTTTCACCATGTTGGCCAGGCTGGTCTCGAACACCTGACCTCAAGTGATCCGTCCCCCTTGGCCTCCCAAAGTGCTGGGATTACAGGCATGAGCCACTGCACCCCGCCAGCTCATTAGACTTCCTGATAGGATTTCAAATTTTATGTCTTGTCTGAAGTCAGATCTATAACTTTAAAATATAAACTAGTTATTTTTGTTTTCATTTGTTTTATTTTTCTGATTTTTTAAGTAATTAGTTCTACAAAATGGTCTACTTGGCTGTGCTCATGTGTATAGCTGATGTCGGCATATTAATAGCCAGATGTAGATGACATATCTTGATCTCTGGTCTCATCTCTCTACTGTTACCATCAACACTGTTACCAAGCATGAGCTGGGCAATGCAAGGCAATTATTTTCTGACCCTTGTAGTCTGCATAATTTTGTTATCCCCTAGATACAATCTCTATAAATAGTGTTTGTTGGGTTCTGGAAACTAGAGTGGACAGATGGCATGGAGGACATAATCACCAACCTTACCCAAGTATGTAACAGATCTGAGTATATAAAGAAACCTTGGGTATTTCTTGTAGTCAGTATGATATTTTGCTCATAAATTTCCAACATAAGGTAAATTTTGAAACAAAAAGGTAAGGAAAATAAAGCTTTAAGACTGTTTTCAGCCTGCTGTTTTGGAGGAACAAGGGACAGAATCTGGTCATCATTCCATTCTGCATCTTTGGATTATTTTAATGGATTATGTCCCAGATGGATATTAGCATGTTGGTAGGGCATGGGCAGCTAAATGGTCAAAATTTTTAAAAAGCAACAGCTACTGGATTGGCTTGAACTGTTTCCTTAAAATGGCAGATTAGTTTTACCAGTGGTGTTTTTAATACAGCTTCACAGCAAAGCAGATTTGTGTAATTTGGCCACCTGCTATAAACATCAATTTTAATCAATCACGTATGTCTTTGCCAATATAGTTTATCAGTGGTAAATGTTTAAAGATTTTGAAATAAATTTTATGATAAAATTAAGCAGCCATCTGGAATTGTAATATAGGTTTTTTTCTAAATGGTTTGCAAGTCATAAATTTTAAACACTATATATAGAGAATACACACAGTAAGTGTACATTCATTTTGTCCTTGTTTACAATGTTGTTTTCGAGGACATTTCATTGTGAATAATACAGAAAATTTACCTTCTGAACAGGACCTATCAACAGTCTCGGGCAGAAAGATGTTTGAGCTCTGCTGGTCTAGACCTGTGTGCTTAGATAATGAGTCCAGCTATTCTTGCCAGAACGGCTTGGCAATTATGATTCAATCTCTGTAGCTTTTCAGTCAGTGTGAAATTATTGCAAAAAACAAAATCTGCTTTCTGATACATTTATTTCAAGTGATATTGCTTTAATAATGTACCCCCAATCCAAGTACACTTTACAAGAAAAATGTTGTATTTAGCCTGCATATGCAAGTTGCATATCCTCCCCATTAGAATAGTAACTTCTCAAATTGTTTGGGAAAGATACCTCCAAAGAATTTGCGTAATTATTATATTGCAATCTGGATTTGTGAAATCAAAGGTGCAGATATTCCTACTAATCTAGAATTAGTAGGAATATCTGTACACAACCCCTCAATCCACTTATTTCATTACATGGCTTACTTTAGGTTTTCTTTTTTTAGGCTTATTTTGGAATAATTTATTTCTTCATTACCAGTCGTAGAGAATGTGGGGTTGGTTTTATCTCCTCTGTTTTATCCCCTTTTATTCTTCTTTTATTGCTCATTTTAACATGCCACCTGTGGGGGTTTCTCCTTGACATAACTAGTATTCTTCTGGCTAAGACCATATTTTATTAGTTTTATGGCTTGTCTTGCCTTTATTCAAAATCACAGGTCTAGAAAAGACTGGATACAAATGTAAAATGTAAAGAAGAACAAAATACACTTTAAAAAAGGCTTTGGATTGCCAATATAAAGTCCATTATTAGCATTCATAAAATAAACTATTTTAGAGTCAATAAGGATGAAATGCTCTACTTTTAATTTCTGTGGCAGTATTAAAAATACTGTGTATGGGATATATCCTACTTTATAGGAATTAACTTTGAACATGCAAATAAAACAGGAATCATATAACCAGTCTTATGTATTTAAGATTTAATCTAAAGTCAAAATATTTTATATATTTGATGTGTATCCTCAGGTTATCACTTTATGTAGATAGATGTGGAAGTCTTTAATACTTAACAAAACACATATAATAGGCTGGGCACTTACCTATATCATCTGATATAAAACTCCTGTGAGGTAACTAGGGTTGACTCTAGATAACAAACTATCATCAATATACTGCAGTATGTCTCACGTAAGCTATATTTGTGGCACAACTTGATGTGTGGTGTAATAGTCATAGTTATGAATAAGCATATGTTTGGATAATACAGGAGGATGCAACTCACTCTTCCTTGAATAGTAATGATTTCACAGAAAAACTAATATTTATTCTGGGACACAAGGAATGCATAGGATTTTATCTAGTCCAATTTAATTCTTGTGCAACAGAAGTTGGAAAGAGAAAATGTCATTGACTTTGGAAAGTAGGAACTCTTGCTATGAAAGTTGGAGGTGAAGAGTATTCCAACAAAAAGAATAGTATGAAATGATATAGTCAGTTAAGGGAAAGCCAAGAAATTGAAGTTCATAAGATTGGGAAGGTAAACAAGATGGTGAAGAAGTAGAGTAAGGAGCTTCGAACTCATCTAAGGTCAGGTTATCAAGGGCATTATTGCCAAGCTAAGGAATAATTCTGCAGGCATGGAGAGCTAGCCAGTATTTTAAAGCAATAAGACTGACATCAATTTATAAGCTTTTATAAAGAGATTATCAAGTTATACTGTGGAGGTTGTACCAAACAGGAACAGATTGATAGCTGTGCCAATTATACAGAAATGATACTGATCTATTTTTTTTCCTTTTAGCAGAAAAGGAAGCCATGGGTTTTTCTAGGAAGAGCTCTCTTATATGTAACTAATTAGCATTGGTTTTACTGCAAGATTACAATAAAATATATAAAGATTAGACAACATTGTTTATAATTAATTTTTTGCATTTTTTATTTTCGACAAGACAGTTTATCATCAAGTTTATATAATGATTTGAATACATCTTCATTCTTTTTTCTTCATACTTTTTAAAATGATGTTTTTCATATGTTCAAGTTACTATTCATCCATGTGGTTGACAGAGGCCCATGAGGTTGATAAATGAACTCCATTGTAACCAAAACAACTATTTTTAAAAGTAAATATGCCTCCTTTACCAAGATTTTGAAGACATCTAAAAGCAAAAGCAGTTGATCTGTTTTACCTTCCTTACCTGACACTTCCTGTAAAGAAAACACAATGTAAATTGTTAGAAAAAGATTCAAAAGGCAGCTGACTGAAAAGAAAAGGTGAAAAAAGTACATAAACGAGCAACACAACAAAAGACAATTTAATTATTGTACAACGAAAGTTGAAAAGACAAAATGTCATCGACTTTGGAAAGTAGTAACTCTTGCTATGAGGATTATTATTACTGTTATATATAATGCCTTTATTATTTATTCTGTCTTGTTTATACTGTTCAAAATCTCTACTGTGATAGATTATGAAACAGAGAATATTCTTGTGCCTGGAATTGTTTGTCCATGTCAAATATTGTTTGATGATTTTGACTTGATTTGACAAGTCAGGTCAATCAAAACAATCAAGGCTCTATGCCATATTTAGTCTCATTATCCTGTCAAAATTTAGATATTTTGTAAAGCATATTAATTGTTTGCTGCAAGAAGTTCAGGGTCCTTAGCTGTCCTTCTAGCATGGAAAATACTGTTCATTTTAGTGAATATGTAAAGGAATAGTTGGATTAACTTTTGAGCAAAGCAATTTATTTCCTTACTTAATGCAAGACTAGTACTAATGATTCTTGTAACAATTGTCATAAAGATGATTCATATTTTTCTATGTGGCTTTATAAATGCACCATCTAGCATAAGATAGAAGATTCTAGTTTAATTGCTAACATTTATCTTTTTGGGTCTCATTTTCCCCCTGGAGTAACATTTCCAGAAATGATAAAAAAAATCATTACTTAAAAGATTGGGCTTTAAAATTGGAATTCAAGGTTATTAGATAAAAATTTCTGTGGGGGAGGAAAGTGCATGTATTATCCTAAGTTATATATTATTTTGGCTGTTAAACCATAGATATAATTAAGGGGTTAATTGTTGTAATTGTCTTTGGAGGTCAAAGTTTAGATTGAATGAGCAATTGAAACTTGCTATGTTTTAAATGTAAGAAAAATAGAAATTTGCTTTACAGTTAACCTTTTAAATAAGACCTTACAGGAGAGTTTTTTTCTGTCATTCTCCCTCTCTTGTCCTCTGCCTTGTCCCATCTCCATTACTTCCTTTTTGCCTCTTTTCCCTCCACAAATATTTATTGAGAGATTACTGAACAAGTATAAAATGTATTAATGTAGTGGCAAATACATTGCTGTACAAACAAATGCAAAATTTTCTTAGATTAAAACACTGTTAAGGTTAGTTTTGAGCAATATTTGAAGAAGGAAAGGGCTGCAGTGTTGGAGGGAAGACATCAAGAGTGGGCAGTGACTACATCAGGATAAAATTGACCATTTAGGAGCAAGTCCAAAAGTCCAGTTAGGTAGGAGTCCTAGAGGCACAGTAGCACTGGAGGGCAAGAAGTCATGTTCAAGCTAGCAGGGGGGAAGTTCTATTAGATGATGACTCAAGTAAGGAAATAATAAACAAACTACAGTTCTAGCAGGCCCTCATGAGGGAAAATTGCATGATGTGGAAAGGGGCATTGGCAATGAGAAGGGAGGCATAAGCAGTGTTGGGCTATCAAAGAGGATAGATTCATTTTAAGAGAAACCAAGTCACTTTGGCTTCAACAGTGAACATTGGTTGGTCCATAGTGTGGATCGACAAACAGGGTGAACTTTTGTCAAAAATATTAATTTAAATTGTTTGGTTAGCTGCTACTGTTGTTGTTTTGAGGGGAGATTATAGCTATCATGCAATCAAAATAGTATCTAAGGAGGACAATTGCAGAGAGCATGGTGATTAAGAGTGTGTACTTTGGAGTCGGATTGCCTGAATTCAATCCTAGTTTCACTATTTACAAACTTTGTGACTTTGGACAAATTATTTAACCTCTTTGTACCTCCGTGTTCTTATATTTAAAATGGGAAGAATAATAGTGCATACCTCAAAAGATGGCCATAAACATTAATTGAAATATTTGTAAAGTGCTTAGAATAATACCTGACCAATAGTAAATGGTTGTTAAGTGTATATGTGTATGCGTGTGTGTGTGTGTGCATGTATATATATGTATATATCTGTCTGTGTGTGTAATAAAGGCTGTATGAGCAGCTCATGACAGAAATGGTAAACACTATCATTGTAGGGAACAAAAGACAAATGTATAATAATGTTTGAACTTGAAGTAAAGCTTGCAGTATGTAAAGGATGGAGTGGATCTAGAGTTTATTTCTTCTAGTTTTACAAGGCCGTTCTAGCATGTTCTTGCCCAAACATGCTAAATTAGCCTAGATGTATTGTTAGCTCAGCCAGGTAAGTATGAAAAGGATCTAGTTTCAAATTCCTGCTTTAGGGAACAAGGACTATTGAGATTCCAAACCACTCTAGAGTTAGTAAAATTGGACCAAACTTCTCTTTCTAGGAGTCTTGAGAATATTCAGGGTTAGAAACCTTGGTGCTTCTTAGAACACCATACCACATAGTCTACATAAATCCAGACTCCAAAGAAACATGTCAAACAGAAGACCTGAAAGGATTTTAGAGCTGGTTCAGAGGCTGTTACCTGTATTTTGCTCGTTCATGAATTGTTGGCCCTTGTGATTTGCAAATGTTTTGTGGGTGGCACCTGGGACTTTTTGACATTTGGAAGTCTCATTCAATATTTGAGTCTATGATGCAGTCATTTGGAGAGTCCTAAAAATATGAAGATATTTTGTAGAAATTTTAGGATGATACAGATTAAGAAATGGTTGATTGTCCTGTTGAGAGGTTGATTCAGATTTTCTGTTATTCCAGGGGGAGAATTCTATTGATGACAAAAATGTAAATTTCTTTCTATGTCACTTTGTTCAGTCTGTGGGGAGTAGCAAAGGATTATTCTTTACAGTATGTTTTCTAATGATTTGTCCAAACTAATTTTGTATTCCAGAATCACATACTGCTCTTGCGTTTTTCTCCCCACATTTCCCTTCAGTGGATTATTTATACTTTTAACAAAATGATGAATGGGTCATTGTATATTCAAAATGTGTTTACTTCCTCTGGAGAATCTGAGTGAAGCAAGTACATTCTTGCAGAAGAATCCTAACATGGTTACCTATTCCTTTGAAATTGGTTTTATCTTTGATTCTGAGAATTATCTACAAATTGAATGCTGTATATTAAAAGCTACAATATTTCATATTTTAATAGCAGAGATAAAATTGTAGAAACAAGTTATAATAGAGAAAGGATTTTAGTTTCTTCTGGAGAACAGTATTTCATAACATAAAATAAATCCACTTAGGGATTTATAGAATATTTTTTTCTACATATTACTGTGAAACTTTTAAGACATAATTTTTTTTCTCCTTCCTGGAAATCCTTTCTCTCTCCTCTCTGTGGCCCTTCTCTATCCCCCACCCCATTATTGTACTTTGACACTTAAGCATTTAACTACAATTTTGACCTAACAGATGTATCTGTTTGTTTCCGTATAGTAATATATGTTTATTTTAGAGAAGAAAAAATAAGATGAAGTAAACATATACAGCAACTGAGGCACAAAATTTTGCAGTGACTTGCTTCATTTTCCCCTTCCTAATTAATCAAAGTACTGTCAAATGTTCTATTTAAATTTCTCAAATTAGAATATAGGAAATATTCAGATATTTTTTTAAAATGTAATTATATACATAAGCATAAGTAATAGCACAGAATGTTGCATAAGCTGAAAATGTATATAAACTTAGCTGTCATTGATCGTACTGAAAATTATTTCTAAGATGGACTTCAATAAACTACAGATTTTTAAGATTTTTAGAATTGTAAGCTCTGATCAAGGCACTGTGTTACTTACATGGGGATGTATTGTGTGCATGACTTGGTCCATACTTTCCAGAAATTTATAATTTAGTTGAAGAGAAAAGAAGTAGACACCATGAAGATACAATCTAGTCTGTGAGTGGCATAGATTTTGCTATAGCTCAGAAGAATGAAGGCATTTTTTTCATTTCAATAGTTTTTGGGGAACAAGTGGTAGTTTGTTACATAGATAAGTTCTTTAGTGGTGATTTCTGAGATTTTGGTGCACCCATCACCTGAGCAGTGTACACTGTACCCAATGTGTAATCTTTTGTCCCTTATCCCCTGCCACTCTTCCCTCTGAGTCCCCAAAGTCCATGGTATTATTCTTGTGATGCCCTTGCGTTCTCATAGCTTAGCTCCCATTTATAAGTGAGAACATAAGATGTCTGATTTTCCATTCCTGAGTTACTTCACTTAGAATAATAGTCTCCATCTCCATCCTGGCTGCTGCAAATGCCATTATTTTGTTCATTTTTATGGCCAAGTAGTATTCCATGATACATAAACACCACACACACACACACACACACACACACACACACACCACATTTTCTTTATCCACTTGTTGATTGATGGGCATTTGGGCTGGTTCCATATTTTTGGAACTACAAATTGTGCTGCTCTAAACATGCATGTGCAAGTGTCTTTTTCATATAATGGCTTATTTTCCTCTGGGCAATAGCCAGTATTGAGCTTGCTGGATCAAATGGTAGACTTAGTTCTTTAAGGAATCTTCATACTGTTTTCCATAGTGGCTTACTAGTTTACATTCGACCAACAGTGTAAAAGTGATCTCTTTTCACCACATCCAAGCTGACATCTATTTTTTTTTTTTTTAAATTATGGCCAACTGTTGCATGAGTAAGTTGGTATCTCATTGTGGTTTGAATTTTCATTTCCCAGATAATTAGTGAAGTTGACCATGACCTATTTTGGGTGCAAGTTTGGCTTTGGGAAGTGCTTTGGAGCTTCTTCTGAGTCCAAACACTGAGATGGTCATCGAAAGTCGTATAAAATCCACTTCTCATTGCATGTCACAATTCAATCTAGAAATGATTTGTTGTTTTTGTGTTGAATAAGAGAATATGACACTTCCAAATGACTTTTTTTTTTTTTTTTTTTCAGTCAGCTCATGAGACACTCACTTATTGAGCTTTTTCACCTTTCCAATTTGCTTCAAATGCCAAACAACCATAGAATGGTCAATGTTGAGTTCTTCTGCAACCTCTTGTGTAGTTGTGGGAGGAGCAGCTTCAATGATGGCTCTCAATAAGTCATTGTCAACTTCTGATGGCTGGCCACTATGCTTCACATCTTCAACACTCTCACCTCCTTTGCAAAACTTCTTGAACCGCCACTGCACTGTATGTTCATTAGCAGTTCCCGGGCCAAATGCATTATTGATGTTGTGAGTTGTCTCCGCTGCTTTATGAACCATTTTGAACTCAAATAAGAAAATGGCCCAAATTTGCGTTTTGTCTAACATCATTTCCATAGTCTAAGATAAATATAAAATAAACATCAAGTAAGTCATTAGCAAAACAACATAAAGCAAGAAATGCACATTAAAATGATGTATGGCATAACAACACTTATTTAAGAATGTATTTCAATATCAAACAGCGAATTTCAACAATGCAAAAACTGCAATTATGTTTGCACCAACCTGATAACTGTGAAATATACTTTGCTTTAGGCTGCTTCTGTCACTGAAGCTGACTAGTTACAATCTTACTAGGCACTGAGAATTGAAAGGACGGTGCTACAGTTGACACAGATCACCAGTCCTACACTATTCAAAATTTTACATTAAAAAATATTTATTGAGTACTTTTCATATTCAAGGGACTGTAAAAGACAATGGAAATAATTTTCTAGAAGAGTAAAAAACAGATTTGTCTCCAAAAATTTCACCATCCACATATGGAAACAATCAGGCTAAAAAGTCAAACCAAACAAATCAAAGCTTTAATGAAACATGGTTAAAGGAACTCAGAAAAAAGGGTGTCTAATTCTGTTTTAGGGTATATAGTAAGCTATGACCAGAGGAGTAAATCTCAGGATAAGTCCCAAAGATAGACCAGGTAGGAAAGGGCATTTCAGGTAGAGGAAACGGTATAGGCAGATACACTAAAGTGATGTAAAGTAGAGAATCCTAAGGAAATTGCAGACTAAATAGTAGAGTGCTGATGGAGTTGTCAAAGCCATGACCCCAGAGTGTGGCAAAGGGCCGCTCATGAAATGTCTTGCACATTAGCCCGAGGTAAAGTGTTTTGAAGTGCAGTCCTACGAGTCCTGTAATGTTAGAAGAAATAATGCCGTCATAATTCCTAAACATATTATGTCAAGATATAACACAAATCTATGAAGTGTTGTGAAACAGGATGGTGCAGTCTAATGCGAAACAAGTGGTCATTTTTCAGGATGAATCTAGATTCCCTGAGGTGAAGGAGAGTCAGAGTGTAAATAGATACAGAAAGTTTAATGAGCTTTGAAAGGCAATCTTTATTGAGTCAGAATGTAAAAGAGTCACAAAATGAATAACACAGATGTATTAATTTATCTAATAAATATTTATTAACTGCCTTTAATGTATCCCTGTGGGAGATGAGAGTCTTACTCTTCAGAATTTTGTAACATACCACAAACATCAAGATCTTTGAGTCTGGAGAACCAAAGTAATAAAATTGCCTAGACAATGTTGTGGCTACTTTTGGCCCTCCAGGTGTCTTGAGTTAATAATATTGCTGATCTGGAAAGAGTAGGAAGTTTAATGAACAACTGCATTTCTTAATGTTCTTGTATGTGTTTCTTTTGAGAACTGAATGTTAGCCTATTTATAAGACATGCCACAAAGTGATCTAGTAGAAACTCTTTAAGCTCATGCTACAAACTTGGGGTTGTGAATTAAGCAAATAAGTTGGTATTTTTAGTAAGTAATGAAAGGAGGAAAGTTGTGGATGAGTAGAACAAAGAGATAGGTTTAACAATCATAACACACAAAGTCGTTTGGTGGTCTATATCCAAACTTTCATTGATTTTGTTCATGTTTTGTCCTAGAATCTTGAGAATCGGGAGAATCTAGTCTCTTCCCCAACCTCAGAGGTGAAGCTTGATTAGTCCAGGCCAGTTATGGTAATGCCACACCATTGTCAAGTGACTCATTCTGTTATGGACATAGGATGACAGAATTTTGGCAAATAAGATATGAGGGAAAATCAGTTGGGTAGCTTCTGAGACAGTTTTAGCCATTCTTATTTAGGATAGAAAGATGAGAAAATGCCCTGTTCTGGCTTTTCAATATTACTATGTGAAGA
This sequence comes from Rhinopithecus bieti, assembly GCF_001698545.2. Lineage (NCBI taxonomy): Eukaryota > Metazoa > Chordata > Mammalia > Primates > Cercopithecidae > Rhinopithecus > Rhinopithecus bieti. The sequence continues at coordinate 2,604,140 of NW_016803360.1, forward strand.
TGTAATATTTGAAGCTGTTGCAGCCTTCTTGCTATTATGAAGGGCCAGAGGACATAGTTCTACTTTGTGATGATGGCAGTATGGAAGGGATGAAAAGGACAGGAGTTATTTTTTGTATAATGGACTGAAGAATTAACCAGCTAACCATTCTTGCCCTGCCACAGCTCTAAACTCTTACTTCACATAGAAAATGTATTTACAAAAGCCAATTTTGTTTCAACTGCTTTTCTTTTCCTTGCAGCTGAAAGCATTCTTGTGGAGGAATGCATTTCTTCTATCCTCTTATTTTCAGTATCTGGAAGCCTGTAAATTAAACAAACAACAACAAAAAAGGCAGACCTACAGGAGGAAGGGCATATATTTCTTTTCTTCTTAAAATTTTATTGACTTATGATTGACATACAAAAAATCTGTACATATTTAATGTACACAACTTTATGATTTTGAAGATAAGCATACATCCATGAAGCCAGCACCACAGTCTATGCCATAAACCTATTCGTTACCTACAAGAGTTTAAAACTTTATTGAAGTATGATTGACGTACAAAAAATCTGTACATATTTAATGTACACAACTTTATGATTTTGAAGATAATATACATCCATGAAGCCAGCACCACAGTCTACGCCATAAACCTATTCATTACCTACAAGAGTTTACTCCTGACTTCTTATCTATTATTCTTATCTCATATGATACAAAAAAGAGAAAATAATTTAAAAATATCACCACAAAGAAGCATCAAAACACAAAGATAGACAACATGAGATGGAGAGAGGAACACAATAACTGCAAAACATTCAGAAAAACAGTTAACAAAATGCCAATAGTAAGTCGTTACCTATCAATAATTACTTTAAATGCAAGTGGATTAAACTCGCCAATAAAAAGACACAGAGTGGCAGAATGGGTTAAAAAATAAAACCAGAATCCAACTATATGCAGTCTCCTTTCTCTTTTCTGTATCTGCTGCAAGTTTTTTCTTTGTGATTATGATGAGGCTTGCATAAAACTCTTTGTTGCTGTAACAGTCCATTTTGATTAATGACAACTTCATTTGCATACAAAAACTATACTTGCACTCCCCTGCCCCACTTTATTTTATTAACGTCAGAATTAACTTATTTTTATACTATGTATTCATTATCCATCTTTCTATAGTTATCAGTTCTCTCAATGTTTTGCCTTTTAAGCTCTATATTAGGGTTAAGAGTGATTTATGTAACCTCATTATTATTTTACATTATTCTGTATTTGTGTATATATTTACCTTTACTATTGAGAGTTATGCTTTCATATGTTTTCATATTACTGTTTAGTGTTCTTTAATTTCAATTTGAAGAACTCCTTTTAGCACTTCTTGCACGGCAGGTCTAATAGTGATAAACTCCTTAGTTTTGGTTTCTCTGGGAAAGCCTTTATGTCTTGTTCATTATTAGAGGAATTAGAGGAAAGATTTTCCAGATATATTATTGGTTAGCAGTTTCTTTCTTTCAGCACTTTGAATATATTATCCTACTCTCTCCTAGCCTGGAAAGTTTCTGCTGAAAAATTCGTTAGTAGTTTCATAGGGATCCTTCCTATGTGATGAGTCACATTTTTCTTACAGCTTTTAAAATTCTCTCTTTGACTTTTAGCAATTTAGTGATAACGTGTCTTACTGTAGACCTCCTTATTCTTTAAGTTCTACCTGGGGTTTTGGGGGCTTCATAAATCTGAATGTTCATTTTCCTTTTCAGATTTGGGAAATTTTTATCCATTATTTCTTTAAGTAAGGATTTTGCCCCTTTCTCTTTTATATTTTTTTCCTGAGGCACCCATAAGGTAAATATTTATTTGCAGGATGGTATTCCATAAGTCCTGTAGGCTTTCCTCACTCTTTTTCATTTTTTATCTTTTCATTCCTCTGAGTAGATAATTTTAAATGACCTGTATTTGAACTAATAAATTCATTTTTCTACATGATAGTCTGCTGTTGAAACTCTCCATACAAATTTTGAATTCAGTTATTTTCTTTTGTGATTTCTATCTCTTTGAGGAACTTCTTGTTTTGCTCCTGTATCATTTTCCTGATTTGTTTATTTGTCTATCTGTGTTCGCTTGCAGCTCATTGAGTTTAAGATGATTATTTTGAATTCTTATCAGGCAGTTCACAGATCTCCATTTCTTTACAGTTTGTTACTGCCATTTTATTTTGTTCCTTTGGTGGTGTCATGTTTGCCTGATTCTTTGTGAATTTTAGGCCTTGTCTTCATGTCTATGCAATTGAAGACATCATTTTTCCAGTCTTTACAGACGAATCAGTCCAGTCAGAGATGCTGGATGAACTGGTTGGTCAGGTGGGGGCAGGACTGCTGTTGATGTCTTTGGGAAGGTAGCCTGTAACCTGGGTTTCTGGGAACAGGCCTGGCTCTGGTTTCCATTGGAGTAGGTCTGGTTTTGGGGTCATGATAAAGTCTAATATACACTTTCCTCTTCGTTTCTTCCACAGGTGAACTCCTGGGCCAGTAAGATCTCTTTGGGCACTTCATTAAGTGGGCTAGGGAAATATTGATGTGGAAGTGAAACTATCCTTTCTACTCTGCTTATTGCGCCTTTTCTAATTTCTGTGCTCTATTTGTGTGTTGCAGCCTTTCACCTGGATTCCAGAGTTCTTATCAAGATGTTTTGTCCGTGGATGTTTGTTAAATTCATTTCTGTGGCATGACGAGGGCTGGAACCATCTATTCCACCATATTGCTGATCTCATTTCCCCATATGTTGCTTTATTGATATTAATATTTTATATGCTTGAGATCTCAGAAAAAGAAGTGAAAACCCCAAAAGGCAGTTAGACCCAGAGGCATATATACCACTTTAATGAAGGGCAATAAATTGCAGAGAAGAAATCAGCAATAAAAAACGGGATTTGGGCTCCTAGGGACAGTAAATTGTGAAAATGTGACTAGTATAGTAGATAAAGCCTGTTTAGTATGGTTTGTCATACAGGTAGGAGTTGTTTACCTCTTCCAGGTACAGGAGAGGAGAACACCTTTGAAAATGGAAACTTATGTCACTTTTACAAAGGAAAATTTATTCTGTGATTTTAGGCAGAATGTTGACACCAGAGAATTCTTCCTGCTGCTTCTCAATTTCCTTCAGCTCAAAATGATCCTTATGCCAATATGGAATATTTTTGGGGTGGCATATTCTGCTCCTCTTCAGCATCCTTCCTGGTACGTGAATTACCCAACTCTTGTGTTCTCAGAAGTTGGGCTTGAGCCTTTTGTTCAAGCTTATGGGTACATTTTGTACTCTCTAGGAGCTAAAGCAGATGGGAAGGTAGTTTTTAGCTAAGATATTTTACAAATCATAATTTTATGTCTATAGTAAAACCAAATTTTAAGCATCATTACAGCAAATCTAAAGTGGATAAATGAGTTGAGAATTTTTTTTTTTAAATTAAAATAGTTTTAAGAAATTGACATGTAGGTTCTAAACTAAGATTTAATAGCTAACAATTAAGACATCTTCCTTATTTTTATGACTGCTGAGAGCAAAAACACAAAGACCTAAAGCAAGTAATTGAAATAAAAAATGATGGATTGGGCCGGCAACTATTCTTTAGATATAAAAATAAATGCAGTCTGTCTGGAATTCAAGGGGAGTTGGTGATCCTTAACCCTTCCTTCAGATAGACATGTAAGAAATACAAAGCTTAACCCTTAGTAAATAAAGCTTGGGAGTAAGGCAATTCAGAAATTTGAATCATATGACCAATAAAATATCTCTCTTTATGTCACTATTGATATCGTTTGTGTAGGGGTTTGAATGGCATTTAAGAACCTCTTGGTTATATGAAATTGAATTTCAGTGAAACTAGGCTGTTATTTTGTGAAGTATCTGACTTAGCATTTTTTAAGGAAGATATCATTTTAATTAGTGTATTTGAAGTTCCAGTGGATAGTTTTACTCTTAAGTAATGATTTTCTTCACAAACTTCAGTTCTGTGTCCTATATTACTGACCTTTACAATGTCTCTGAGTTACTGCTGTTTTCCGTTCTTAAATTGGGAGGACTTTATTCCTGATTGAGAAGCAAGAACTGAAAATGTCACTTTTCCCTTTGAGGTGTGGAGGAAATCTTTTGGAAATGTTCAGTCTCTAGTTTTGTAATGTGTAACTTATACTCGTATAGAATGTTAGGTCAAATTTTTTTTTAATCAGTGGCATTTCTCACAGGTGTAAGGGCTTGACGCTCATGTAGATACAGGAAGTGAAACTCACAAAAAGTCTCCACTTGTTTTAGGGAATTCAGTACCCAGATGAGAGCAATTACAGGCAATATTATGTTGGCAAGAAATGTCAGAGTTCAAATGGCCAGTCTGAGTGTTCACTTTTTCCTTTACTTGCTCAGTAATCATGGCTTTAGAAGGTTCTCTTTTTAAGAAAAGCTGTGACCTCACCTGAATTGAAAGGTGGAAGCCATGTTTCTTATCATGTGTGGCATGGCCTCTGGTCAAGTGAAAATTATTCACTTACTTGGAAAATGTCTTTGGTATAGGAAATGATGTCCTGAAATTCATTAAGGGTTTACCATGTGGTTGGATTGTCTATATGAAGTGATCACAGAACTTCAAACATCATTCTATTAATAACAGCTTCCTAGGCTGCAGGGAGAAGAAGTTCATTTTCTCAAATATTTGTTGAGTACCACCACAAGACATGGACCTGTACTAGGTTATTGATGTTTATAGATAAGAAGTTTCCTTAACTATCTATAGTTTCTTTAACTGTACCTCAACTATATCACCTGTAGCTCATTATGTGTAGATATCGCTGCATGTATGATCTATTTTCTTCTACTACTACAGACTAGTAGGTATCAGAGTTTACAATTCTACCAAAAGAACCTATAGTCCCAGCTACTCAGGAGGCTGAGGTGGGAGAATTTCTTGAACCTGGGAGGCGGAGCTTGGCTGAGATCGCACTACTGCACTCAAGCCTGGCAACAGACCAAGACTCTGTTTCAAAAAAAAAAGGTCGTTTTGGGTTCCAATCGGTTTCCTTAGGGAATTAGTCCCCTCAAGCTCCAAAGAGAGTGGACAGAAATGTCTTATCTCTCCAATGGGTAATTATGACTTTTCTTTAAGTCTACTACTGCAGACTAGTGGAAGGAAATAGATCATACATGCAGAGATACCTACACGTAATGAGCTGCAGGTGATATAGCTGAGGTAGAATTAGATGTGGGTAATACAGTTGAGGTAGTTATAGCTGAGGTGCAAAGGACAAAAGTTAAACACTATGTGATTAAAAGAAAATCATCCATCATCTGAGCAACAACTATTCATTGACCATCTCTAATGTGCCATGGATCATGCTTTGTACAGGTGTTATGATGGTGAACAAAATAGACTTTTGGAGTTTATTATTGAATGGTAATGTATTAATTAAAAGGTCTCATTAATGTTTAATTACAAACTAGATTAACTATTGTGGTTGAAGTGGACAGCTGGGTCAAGGGTGGAGTATATCAAGGATAGAGAATTTCAGTTCTGTATTTTATTAATTAACTGGGAAACAGGAGGTATGTTCTATACTTAGATTTAGTTGTGTAGCCTTTTGTGCTTCAATTTCATCATCTTCAAAAGCAGGAAGAGCTATATTCATCTTTTCTCACAAAGCAAATTAACATAAATGAAGGAGCCTTGGAAGATGGAAAGCATTATACAAATGTAAGTTGTATAGAGTTTTATGGTAATTGCTAAAGATACTGAGGCAGAGATAATCCTTTGTAGACAGAGGTTTTGGTTAACTTGTAAGAATAGAGTTAGTAGAATGCTAGACGCAGAAAACAGATTTCAGTGATTTCAGGAGAAAATCAGAGGGAAGGAAGAAACACGAGGTGGGGCCAGAAGTGGAAGTCTTCAATTCCTTTAGAAAAGGCACATGCAGATGGGCGCAGTGGCTCACACCTATAATTCCAGCACTTTGGGAGGCCGAAGTGGGTGGATCACAAGGTCAAGAGATCGAGACCATCCTGGCCAACATGGTGAAACCTCGTCTCTACTAAAAATACAAAAAGTAGCTGGGCGTGGCGGTGGGTCCCTGCAATCCCAGCTACTCAGGAGGCTGAGGCAGGAGAATCACTTGAACCCGGGAGGTGGATGTTGCAATGAGCCGAGATCGCACTACTGCGCTCCAGCCTGGCAACAGAGCAAGACTCCATCTCAAAAAGAAAAAAACTTTGGGTTCTGATCTGTTTCCTTAGGGAGAAATTATTCCCCTCAAGCTCTCTTTCTAAGAGAGTGGCCAGAAATGTCTTATCTCTCCAGTGGGTAATCGTAAGCTAAATTGGCAGAAAATTCCCTAAGGACGTATGTCTAGGGTATTGTAGGTTTAGGTCATATCTGAAAGGGTTGCTCTCCTTCTTCCTTTTTCAGAGTACTCTGTACTGTTATCAATTCCTTTCGTTTTTTTTTTTTTTTCTGAATATTTTCCTAACTTATTTCGTCTACATGTTGTTCTACAGGTAAACCTTAAAGATTACATTCTGTTGACCTTGTGCTTTCTTCAGTCTAACTCCTTGGCACCCTGAAACCACATTTGATATTGAATGTTTTACATAATCTATTTCAGGAAGTAAAAAAAAAACCTAGAGCTCCCTCTTATTTTCCTTTATGTTAAATAATCACCCTCTCTGATATTATAGCTTTTTAAGGAACACATCCTACAGAATTGATAGGTTCTTTTGGTAGAATTGCCAACTGTGATATTTATTTCATGCCTATACATCATTCTCAGCAGGTCAAAAATCATTGTATTATGAGCATCTAAATTGGTTCTTTAATATATTTTTGTTAGCAGCAGCACATCGCCTGAAAAGCAACACTTAAGTCGATTCTGTGGACATAAGGATGATTTGGCATTGACATCTGTCAGCCTGTTAATTACTAAGGAAGATTTGGCTGAATTAATTTGTTTCCTGGTTAGCTCCTTTTCTCCTGCTCCATTATGTCCTTTACTATGTTGCAACCTTGGACAAATTAAAGATACATTCCAAGATATGAGAAGAATTTTCATCAAATGTATAAAAATCAAGTACATAAACATACATGAGAAATTCAGTTTCCAAAACATAGAACATCGTTGTGCAGAAGAACAGCTTTTTGAAGCTTCCTATAGAGGAACACCTCCAGTTCTATAACATTTCTTCAGACACTTAATGATAGTTCCCCTGCGCCAGGCAATGTCTGTAAGGTGAGAGCTCAGGCTGGGAAGAGGGGTGGGAATGGGGTGAATGGGTAGGGGGTGGGGACAAGGAAATAAACATAAGTGTACACGCACAACAAAAAGGCCCTCTCGGACCTTTAATTTTGTATCACCTGCCTGTATTGATATTCAAACATGAAAATTTTGAAACAAATTTGAAGGGGAGTGGTCCTTCACCAACTAAGGCAGGTTATTTTCTCCTTTGTACTTGCAACCATCTTTTCTGTAGTTCATGCTGTGCTCTCACTCTATGTGCTTGTTTCCCATCTGAGATAACCGTCCCCCTTTTCTGTTTTCATGACCATTATTCAATGGAAAATTGGAATAAAGTAAAACAGGACAAGCTTGAATTACTTTGAGCTCTTTGTTATATCTCGTCATTTTTTTGGTCTCTTTTCTCCACTACATGTAAAGCAAAAAATAACCTTTGTCCATGCTTTTACCTCACTTCTAGATATGTTTTTTTTTTTTAACCTTTTCTTTCTTCTCTTTTGTACATGCTTTCTTAGTTAACATGACAAGTTTTCTGTTTTTTCTAAAGCTAATTTTAAAAGGAGGCCTATAATATTTGTGTAAAGTTTTTCATTCCTCCAGTCATCCCATTTTCTATATGACTTTAATGTGTTATCTGCCAGAACAACTAGAATAGATATCTCTGTTATTTCTGCACAGATGACAGAGTGAACAAGACTTTGTCCTTATAATTTCCATCAACAAAACCAAACCAAACCACTTACTGTATATGTATTGCCATTCGTGTTTAAGTGCTGAAAATGGACTTGGAGACTTATCTCGGCATTATCACTTATGTACTCGAACTCTTCTTTATTTGAGAAGGGAATCCTTCTTGTGACTTCCTTCAGGATGTGGACACATTGAAAGATTAATTATTCACATATCAGCTGGAAAAAAGTGAGGTGACAAGTGTTGACATTTGCATTTCTGAAAGAGGCACATTGTTACATCAAAAAAAGGATAATGCCAATTAGGATTTTATATGTATTATTTCATTTTCACAATAACAATGTTAGAGTAAAGCTCAAAAGTAAAGGCTTTTGTGAAAATGATCAGATGATAAATCTTGATACCTATGTAAGAGATGAAAGCACCACAATTTTTTAGAAGATGAAAAATGAAAAAGAAAAGAAAATGAAACTTAATTTGGTGTTGTTAGAAATTTTATATTGGGAGTGGAAAAACATGAAATAAAGGGAAAATAGCTTTAATTAAATCCAAATTCCTTCTTTGGAAGTGCTGTGCATAATCTCCCTAATATAATGCTGGTATACATTTCCCCTAACTCTATTAAAACCATCATCATCATTGTCATCTTCATCAACATGGTCATCACCATTGAACATACACTCCATACAAAATAAGATGTTATGTGTTTGTATTATAAGCAGAGATTAGATGATAACTCTACTCACAAGGATGCTATAACTAGTAGTGTAGATGGTAGATGTGCACAACAATGAAGGAATGTTTGATGGTATCTAAGTTGTGTAGTCATTAGTGTAGATGGTAGGTGTGCACAACAATGAAAGAATGTTTGATGCTATCTAAGTTGTGTAGTACTTGAAGAGTTTCCCCTAATCAATCTTTTTTTCTTTCTTTCTTTCTTTCTTTCTTTCTTTCTTTCTTTCTTTCTTTCTTTCTTTCTTTCTTTCTTTCTTTCTTTCTTTCTTTCTTTCTTTCTTTCTCTTTCTTTCTTTCTTTCTTTCTTTCTTTCTTTCTTTCTCTCTCTCTCTCTCTTTCTTTCTTTCTTTCTTTCTTTCTTTCTTTCTTTCTTTCTTTCTTTCTTTCTTTCTTTCTTTCTTTCCTTTTCTTTCCTTTTTTAAAACAGGGTCTTAGTCTGTACCCAGGCTGGAGTGCAGTGGCACAATCATGGCTCACCGGAGCCTCCTCAACCTTCTGGGCTTAAGCAATCCCTCAACCTCAACCTTTCTAGTAGCTAGGACTATAGGCATGCACCACCATACCAGCTCATTTTTTTATTTTTTAATTTTTTGCAGAAACATAGTCTCACTCTGTTGACCAGGCTGGTCTCAAACTCCAGGGCTCAAGCAATCCTCTGTCCTCAACCTCCCAAAGTGCTGGGACTACAGGTATGAGCCACTGTGCCTGACCAGAATTTTTCTTGAATGTGATATTCTCCTTCATTCTATTACACATAATTTCTCTAATCTTCATAATTTAGTTATCATTGAATTTCAGTCTATCTGATTCATATAAATAAAACCTGTCATTCCAAATATGATTTGTCCTGTTTACAAAACTAATCTAATAAGAACTGTATTTGATTCACTAGAGAATTCAGTATAGTGATGCCTCAAGTTATTGATACCTGCATTAATCAGGGTAACTAAGGCTTACTACTGGAACAAGTAATGCTGTAAATCTCATGGGCTTAACATAAAGTCTGATGTAGGTTTGGGTGGGGGCTTTCCTAGGGGGCTTACCTCTAAGCAATGACAAAAGTATGCAGGCTTTTTTCAATTTTGTGACTCTGCCATCTTTAAGTCCATCACTTCCTGCCTCAGCTATAAAAGAGAGAAAGAATGAACTATCAAATGAGACTTTTAGGACTATATCACATGTGGCTTCAACTTAACAGCAAGGATAGCCTGGGAAATGTCATCTTCCTGTGTACCTTCCCAAAAATAAAATGAGTTTGTGAATACATAGCATTTTCTTTATTACACTATAGAATATCCAAGTAGAGATTGGATATTCTGTAGTGTAATAAAGAAACTGGGAAATTAGGAGTTAGGGCTGAATGATAAGTCTAGCCTCTGAAGACAATGACAAGGATATACAGCTGATTAGTTGGATATTGGATAATAAAACCCATCGCCTAAAGAAAGAGAATAGCAAATGATTAAAAACAGGATTTAAAGAATGGTTTTTACAATGAGGGACAATGATAGAAGCTTGTTGTGGTGTAGACTTGTAGTTACCTCTTAATTTCCATTTTTTTTCTTCCTTTGTAACAAAACTCTGATTTTTGCCTAACTAAAAGACTATTGTACACCCTTCTTTATAGTAGGGTATAACCCCATGACTAATTTCACATATAAAAATGGAAAGCGGGTGCACATTAAAGAGTAGGTAGGTGGTCAATATAGTTTTTCTGTCTCAATCCTCCCAACATGCCCTCTTTCCCTTTATTTCTCCAAAATAACATGTTTGTTGTTTAATAGAGATGACATTATCCTAATCTAAGGCTTAAGATTCCTGTACCTCTTAAGTCACACTTTGCCAAATTTTTATTCAATTGCTGAAGGCTCAGTTTGCCTCTGAAAGAAAAAATAAAAGAGCAAGTGAAGTATTTCTGACTGTGAGTGTTCTTATATTGGCAGCTTAGTGTGAGCTTAGGGGATATGTTAGCATTGACTGTTTTCTGTATCACCTCAGGTGTATTTTGTCTTTCCCATCTTGACTTCACTTACCTACTCAGTCTGACTAATGTCCTAGTAGTGGCAAGCATGTAGATGTCTAAAAATGTAGAAATTGTAAGAAAGAGGTTGTTTCAGGGCAGCATTTGGAAGTGGCTATTGCATGGAGGCAAACCATATCTCTCTTCTCCTGCCAGAGGTTGGTGACCTTGATGATGGTCTCTAGTCAAGAGCAATCCCATTAGTGAAACAACAACAACAACAACAACAACAACAACACTGACAGTGACTGCCTCCAAATATTCTCCTGTCTGCTACTATAGAATCTCCTAGTGTTTCCCATCTTGTCAATTCCTTTCCCTCACCTTTTTTACACTGAGTGAACAACTTTTACTTAAAGTGTTAGGTACTAACCCAGTTCTTCTATCACCATTCACCCTGCTTCCTTCCTTTCTTAAATGCTTCCTGCTGTGTAACCCTCTGCAGCTAGTGATAAATTAGTTTATGTTTATGTTTTCTTAAGAAGTGAAACTGTCGTAGGTTGATCTATTACATAGAAGTACATACTCCTCAGTAGAAGGCAACTTATGATTGTAGAAACTGGGTGTTTGGTGAGAAGTTGATACTTAACTGACCAATTAGGAAAAGGGGCACAGAAATGATTGAGACCCTCAAGGAGATACAGATTCATTTAAGTTGAGTGTACCACTGCAGACATCATTTTGAATATCTGTATTACGAGTAAGTGGTGGAAATTCAAAGACAAGTCCATACTTTATGAAAGTAAGAGGACAAGAAATCTGTTTCCCTAAATCTGTAAGCATACCCTATAATTCATCAGAAACAGCAAATTCACAAACACAAAATTGACAGAAATATGTAAAACTTTTCCAACAGTTTGCTTCTGAATACATTAGAAAATGTGACAGAACATAGTAAATTTCTTGTCATTTTATTTCCCAAGGGAAGTGCTAGGTTTCTAAATCCTAGAATATCATCAAATTATATTTTGAACTCTATTTCTTTTTGAGCTAGAATTTTAAAAGATTACATGGTTTTTTTTTTGCAGAATATGTTCATCCAGTTACTAATAATGATGCTGAAGGAATGGAAATGTAATTTCTAGGAATCACTTACCACTTTTAAAGTTTTATAGTTTGTGAACTGGAATACTGAAGATTGAAGTATGATTCAATATCTGGTGGAAACAGGAGAGTTTATTATTTGTAGCTCTGATATTAGAAATTACTTGAGGTTTCTGTTACCAAACTTCACAAAATATATTTCATAAAATGATTCTTAACTCAGGTTATACATTTTTAAAAAATTATTCTGAAAGGAATTAGATATTTGACATTGTAGCTGACCTAAATAAATTGGAGAAAGTTCTTAAACAATTATCTTTCATTTTCCCATCAATAAATGGAGCAATAATAATACCTAATTATTTATTGCACAGGAGTCTTGCAATAATTAATTAAAGCTTTAAAGTACTTTGAAGATGAAAACAATTTTATAGGCCTCATTATTAAAGGTAATTTTTTTATGGTAAATACTAACCAGTCGAAGTCCTTCATTTGGTCTTTTAAACTTGTTTTAAATGCTCTATTCGGATCCATGTGTTAATTTAAAAGTTAAAACAACACTTAGGAAACAGATACGAAATTCTGCTTTCAATCTTGATGCTTCACTTGTGAAAATCATGGGTAAGTTTTTTTTCTGAATTTAGTTTCTTCATGTTTATACACCTCTCTGAAATACCACTGAGTGGGCAAGTATTGCTCCCAGCTCATTATTACAAAAAGGGGTTTGCCATGTTAAAGCTACTAAGATTTTTATTTTTCTGAAGCCCTTTACTTAAGGCAAAGACAAAGTGTCATCTCTGATAACAATTCTGCATATGGAAAACACAAGATTATTCATCCATTTAAACATTTATTTAGCAAATGCTACAGCTTACAAAAGACACACCCCTTGGTAAATTGGAAAATATGTCACTTGCATAAAATTTGTATCCAATGAAAGAATCAAGTAATTAAAATCAAGGTGGAAAGTGATTGGTGTAATATAGGTCAAAAGTCAGAATGGCAAACACTGAAACATTACAAAGAGAGGCATCAAATGTGCTTTTGGGAAGCACTCAATTTTTGTGTAGGTGATATCCTAGATGTAGCTTATATTTAATAGGAAAGAAGGCAGTAGTAGTATTCTAGAACAGTGATTCTCAACAAGGGCAATAGTCCCCTATCCCCCATTCCTGGGACATTTATCAGTTTCTGGAAATATTTTTGGTTGTCACAACTAGGGAAGTGCTACTTGCATCTAGTGGGAAGCTACTAAACATCCTATGAAACACAGGACAACCCACCACAACAGAGAATTATCCAGCCCTAAATATCAACAAGACTGAGCTCGAGGAAGTCTGCTCTTGTGGGAAACCACAGAACTATCAAGGCACCAGATGGAGAAAGTACAGGATGTATATCAGGAATAGCTAGGAAGAAGTAGACTTTGAAGGTAACATTGAAAGTGCTTTAGGATAGCCTTGATTATTAGATTAAACTACAGAGCTGACTCATTGAATCACTCATGTACTGTGAGTCATTCAATAAACATTTATATCTCAGGAAATGGGGACAGAGAGATAGAAGATATAGATCCTGCTGTAAAGTTTACAATTTAGCTGGAGACAGTCAGATAAACCACCCACTGCGTGAACAAAGTGATATCTGTCAAACACCAATTCTACTGTGTCTTTATAAAGAGTTCAATTAAAAATAAATTTTGGAAAGAGTATGCACTACATACTTCTCCACACCTTGGAACTATATACAATCTTGTTTTGTGTATCAGTTTGCCTTTATTTCAGCCAGCATTTCTTTTGGCAGTGTACTTTTAATTTCCTTTTTTCTAATAACTATTAGCAAGCCATGATGTATTGGATAGCACCCCTTGCAGACTCACTCTGGACTCTTCTCCGTGCTCTTCCAGGCTCAGGATACTGATCTTCAGGAACTTTATGCTGAGTGTCCCTGTGTTTGCTTGTGGATTGTGTTTGGCCCAACAGGGACATTTACAGGAGATGAGAGGGTGAGAAGAGAGAGTGGTTGGGGCATTTGGTCCCTCAACTCCCTCCTCCAAATAGCCAGGTCACCGCAGACTTGTTGCATCCCTCCACTGAAGCCACACTCCTTTCAGATGCTCTTTCTTACAGAGCTACCCTGTCTGGGTCCTTATAACTGCTCCCTCTCCTTATCTCTTCTATCTAAAGCTGGCAATGCTCCTCATCTGTTGTGAGCTGTATGCTGCTGCACTATCCCTCTTTGGGAAACTTCCTACACATTTGCAAAAATCCTTTATTAAGCACTCCTCAAGGTGCCAGTCTAGGATTCTCATTGTTATGTAAGGGGAACATGACTTGGGAAATGCTTGTATAGTAGTTGCTTATAAAAAGAGTTCTGCATAGCAAGGAGTTCAAAAAGTTGAAATTTCATATTATGACTCATACACATCTATTGAAGAATGTATTTGTTAGCTTATATATTCCTGCATGTATGTATGTATCTGTATGTATGTATTTATTTTGAGATGGAGTCTCGCTCTGTTGTCCAAGCTGGAGTGCAGTGGTGCAATCTCAGCTCAGTGCAACCTCCACCTCCCGGCTTCAGGCAATTCTCCTGCCTCAGCCTCCTGAGTAGCTGGGATTATAGGCACCTGCCACCACACCCAGCAAATTTTTTTGTGTATGTGTACTTAGTAGAGACAGGGTTTCGTCATGTTGTCCGGGCTGATCTCGAACTCCTGACTTCAAGTGATCCACCTGCCTTGGCCTCCCAAAGTGCTGGGATTACAGGAGTGAGCCGCCACGCTCAGATTCATTTATTTATTTTTAAATGTGGTTTAGCTGTTCCCCAGAACCATTCTGCTGTTCTCTGTGTAATTCCATTTTTGCTATATTTGGTTTCAGTGAAAATTTAAGGTTTTGAAAAGTGAAGTGACTCAAAAGAGCCATGCTTTATTCTAGTAGATGGATTTCAAAAGAGGGAAGAAGGCATGAGGCAAGGAGACAAACCCAGATGTGCATTTAATACTGGATAATTAATACTTTATTCATTATGTTTTCTTTTATTTTAGAATTCTAGAGAACTGACCACAATACTTTTAAAACGCAAGATAATGATTTGAGGAGTTAGCAATGGCAGGGAAAGCATGAATGGAAAACGATTGTGCTATTATAGTGACAATGCCTGGAAACTCATTGAGTCTGACAGTGTAGAAAGATGATGTGATATAGGCAGGAAAAGACAGTAGTAAAAATCCAAAATTTAATGTACAGAAACAACCTTGTCTGTGGCCATTGCACTCTGAACACGCTGATATTGTCTGATCTCAGGGGCTAAGCATGGTCCAGCTTGGTTATTATTTAGATGGGAAGAAATATCTTCCTCCCCAATTCCTTTTTAGTTACCAATTTATCTATTACTTTTATGAACGTTAAGAGTCTACATGGAGATTAGATTATCATGCAGGGGTATGACAACCTTTTAATGGAGAAGGTAACTTCTGGTATCTATACACTGGAGAAAAGGTGATTCTTACAAGAAATGAACTGCAGATGCAGATCCGAATAGACTGAAGCAATAACTCTATTTCCCTCTTTTGATCTTTGAAGTATCTATATCAAAAAAATCTTCTTGGTGGTGGGGATATACCATATGGACATGGGCCAAAGACTGCAAAGAGAGACTTAGGTAAAATCTTGTCTTTGTATGAGGATTCTACTTGAATTCAATAGGCCTCTGTCCCCAAAGAAAAAAAAACATATATATATATTAATAATATATATTAT
>NW_016803360.1:2620009-2622438 GCF_001698545.2 Rhinopithecus bieti
TTAATATAATTAAATATATATATTTAAGTAAAGGTACACATTTTGGGGTTTTATTGGTTGTGGTTGTTCAGTTAAATTAATTTATCCTTACTGAGCACCATATATGCCAATCACTGTCATCCATTCTAGGAATGCACAAATGAATAAAATATGGTCCCTGTCTTTTCTTTTATATTTTCTGTGAACTTTCTACTTGTGTCACAATGGTGCAATGGGAAAAGAAGAAATGGATAATTTATTCAACTTTTAATCAAAGAAAGACCCCCTCCTAGTTAGCATGGTGGTAGCAGGGATAATCTGTAAGGAACCCTAAATCCAGTGTGAGCCTCTGAAGAAAGTGAGGATGGTTAGAGTAATCTAGCCCTGCCTCCACATCAGGACATACTTTCCATGACCAGCCTGGGTGTGTCTTTATTGTTTTTCCGCATTAAAGAGGGTAGCATTTCCTTTTAGTTAATGCCCAGATTCCCCCCAGAAAGGTTATAATAATTGAAGTGTAACAAAGTTAGTGTCAGGTTAATGTCCACTTTAATGGGAGAATTTCAAAACTAATATTTTCAGTTTTAATAATACCTTTTGCTTAATCAAATGTCTGTTATTCACATAGTTTTGTTAGCAATCAACACCAACAAAATATTTGATGAACCCAGATAAATATTTGAGAAACTTGTATGCTATAACGCTTCATTTTAAAGATATGTATTTTGTCATCTCCAAGTTTTCTTTTTAAAATTGCTATTCCAACCCTTCTTCCCCTCAATTTACCAGCATCACTAAATGCCCACCTTGTTGCCCAGTAGTTGATGTATTCTCTCATATTTTAAAAAGCTTTCTTGAGGTATAATTTACATATGATAAAATGCACCCATTTTAAGTGTACAGTTCAATGAAATTTAGTAAATTTTTATAATTGTGCAACCATCACCACAATTCAGTTATATAACATTTCAGTTGCCAAGAAGTTTTCCTCATGCCCCTTTGCAGTTAATTCGTGCTCCCACTGCAGCCGTAACAATAGCCACTAATTTTTCTGTCTCTATAATTTTGCCTTTTCTAGAAATTTTGTATAAAAGGAACCATACAGTATGCAGTCTTTTGTGTCTAATTATATTTGTATGTTTTTGAACTATTAACTTGCCACATGTATTAGTACTTTGTTCCTTTTATTGATGAGTAGCATTCCGTGTTTGGATATATTTTGTTTATTCAGTCATCAGTTGATAGATGTTTGGATTGTTTCTCATATTTGCCTATTATGAATTGTTCTGAACAAGCGATTATGAATAATGATTTCTCACACACAAATGTTATGTAAACATATGTTTTTATTTCTCTTGGGTAGATACCTAGGAATAAAATTTCTGGGCTATATGATAAGTATATTCTTAACTTTTAAAGAAACTACCAAGCTACTACTTTTCCAATGTGTACGTACCATTGTGCATTGCCACCAGCATAAAAGGGTTTGTTTTTCTACACTCTTACCAACACTTGATATTTATTGTCAGTTGTTTTGATTATAATCACTCTAGTTGGTGTGTTGTGGTGTCACCTTGTGGTTCAATACCCATTTTCTCAATAGTTACTTATGTTGAACCCATTTTTATATGTTTTTGCATATCTTTTCCAATGAAATATCCATATCTTTTGCTCATTTTCAAATTGGGTTATTGTTCTCTTGGATTGTAAAAGTTCTTTTTATATTCTGAATACAAGTCACTTCTTAGATATGATTGGCATATATTTTGTCCCATCCTGAGGCTTGTCTTTTCTTTATCTTAATGGTGTCTTTAAAAGTCGTGCTTGGTTCTCTTCCCGCCATCTTGGGAGGCCTGCTGGGAACGGGACTTCTAAAAGGAGCTATGTCTGGAAGGCTGTGGTCCAAGGCCATTTTTGCAGGCTATAAGCGGGGTCTCCGGAAACAAAGGAAGCACACAGCTCTTCTTAAAATTGAAGGTGTTTATGCCCGAGATGAAACAGAATTCTATTTGGGCAAGAGATGCGCTTATGTATACAAAGCAAAGAACAACACAGTGACTCCAGGCGGCAAACCAGATGAAACCAGAGTCATCTGGGGAAAGGTAACTCGGGCCCATGGAAACAGTGGCATGGTTCGTGCCAAATTCCGAAGCAATCTTCCTGCTAAGGCCATTGGACACAGAATCCGAGTGATGCTGTACCCCTCAAGGATTTAAACTAACGAAAAATCAATAAATAAACGTGAATTTGTAAAAAAAGAAAAAAAAAAAAGCCATGCTTGTGTAAACATATGTATCCACAAACATAAACAATGTAGGAGTTTTATTTTGTCTTTTTTATTTATTAAAATGGAACTGACTCTATATACTTTTCAGCATCTTGATTTTCTAATTCAACATTACCTCATTGAAATTCATCCATAATTCATATCATTATTTTTAATGGCTGCA
>NW_016803360.1:2622847-2646532 GCF_001698545.2 Rhinopithecus bieti
GTGAATTTGTAAAAAAAGAAAAAAAAAAAGCCATGCTTGTGTAAACATATGTATCCACAAACATAAACAATGTAGGAGTTTTATTTTGTCTTTTTTATTTATTAAAATGGAACTGACTCTATATACTTTTCAGCATCTTGATTTTCTAATTCAACATTACCTCATTGAAATTCATCCATAATTCATATCATTATTTTTAATGGCTGCATACTCTTTCATGGTATGCATTCCCCCACTGATGAGCATTCAATTTATTTCTAGGTTTATTCCACACCCCCAACAGCCAGTAAAACAATAACCACATTTGTACCCATTTATAGATCCTTTATGGGTGCTTTTTATTTCTACAGTTTCAAGCCCAGGAGTAAAATTTTTGGCTCAAAGGCTTATATGGTTTTATTTTGATTTATGTTACCAGATTGCTTTCTGAAATGTATGTGATAATTCACTTTTCTCTCAAATGTGTGGGCATCCTTTCTCCCATATTCACGTTAAGTCAGGGAGCTATCCATTTTCAAAGGTTTGCCTTTAAGAAGGTAAAATGTGACTGGGCATTTGCATTCCTATCATGACTAGCAAATTTGGGCATTTTCATATGTTTGCTAGTTGACTGAATTTGCTCAATTGTTAACTTCAGTTTAACCCTTTATAAATTTTTCCTTTGGATGTTTTGTCTATTTTTTCAGAATATAAATATATTCGGAGTTATAGATATTGGGTTTTGTCATTTGAATTGCAAATATTTCTTCCAGTTGTATTGTTTGACCATTGGTTTTGCTTTGATCTCCCTTGCTACAAGAATTTTTAAATTTTTTGATTCCTAGTCTTGAAATATTTGTAATATCATTACTATATATTTTTTAATTCTTTAAGGTGGGTACTAAATTCCTTTATTTTTGTCTTTCTCCTTTAATAAAGAAGTAGTGTCCTGGAAGTGATAACATCCCAGTGTCAAACACCTAGAGTCCAGATCTGGGTTTCTTAAGGTCATTTCTAAAAAGAACCAAGAGTCCTTGAAGAAATGGCTGATTAAAGGTTGTGGCCAAGAAAAAACAATCAAATCTGAATTATTTTGTGGCGTTAGAAACAAAAAAGTACTCAGAGACTAATGGAGGGAGTCATGTTAAAACGACTCAGAAATCACATTGAAGGAGCCACTGCTGGTCTAATCTGGAAAAATTTGAACATCAAAAATAGAGAATAAATAACAGTCAAACTGAGGATCACAAAACATTTGAATAAACAAACAAACAAATAAAAAAAGAGTCAACAGAGATATTCCAAAAAAATGAGAGACTAATAAATGTATGGAAAACATGTCTATTTAATAATCACTGTTGCAGCTCCAGTATAACGTGATTAGGCAAGAACATGGACAGAGGCTAGAACTTTTGGCCATTAGATTGTTGGGGAACACGGTAGTCTCACAAGGATACAATGTTTGATAAGGTTTGGCTGTGTGCCCACCCAAATCTCATCTTGAATTGTAATTCCATGTGTTGTGGGAGGGACTGGATGGGGTTAATTGAATCATGGGGGCGGTTTCCCCCATGCTGTTCTTGCGCTAGTGAGTGAGTTCTCATGAGATCTGATGGTTTTATAAGCATCTTGCATTTCCCCTGCTATCATTTATTCTCTCTCCTGCTGCCCTGTGAAAAGGTGCCTTCCACCATGATTATAAGTTTCCTGAGGCCTGTCCAGCCATGTGGAACTGTGAGTCAATTAAACTTCTATTATTGATAAATTACCCAGTCTCAGGTGTTTCGTCATAGTAGCATGAGAACAGACTAATGTAGTAAATTGGCACCACAGAGAGTGATGTGCTGCTATAACGATACTTGAAAATGTGGAAGTGGTTTTGGAACTGAGTAGCAGGCAGAGATTGAAACAGTTGGGAGAACTCAGGAAAAGAAAGGAAAATATGGAAAAGTTTGGAACTTCCTGGAGACTTGGAGGGCTCAGAAGACAGGAATATGTGGGAAAATTAGGAACTTCTTAGAGACTTGTTGAATGGCTTTGACCAAAATGCTGATAGTGATATGGACAATGAAGACCAGGCTGAGGTGGTCTCAGACGGAGATGAGGAACTTATTGGGAACTGGAGCAAAGGTCACTCTTGCTATGCTTTAGCAAAGACACTGGCAACATTCTACCCCTGACCTAGAAATCTGTGGAACATTGAACTTGAGAGAGATGATTTAGGATATCTGATGGAAGGAATTTCTAAGCAGCAAAGCATTCAAGAAGAAGCAGAGCTTAAATGTTTGGAAAATTTGCAGCCTTATGATGCGATTGAAAAGAAAAACCAATTTTCTGGGAATTCAAGCCTGCTGCAGAAATTTTCATAAATAACAAGGAACCAAATGTTAATCACCAAGACAATGAGGAAAATGTCACCAGGGCATGTTAGAGACCTTCACAGCAGCCCCTAGCTTCACAGACCCAGAGGCCTAGGAGAGAAAAAGAGTTTTATGGGCCAGGTCCAAGCGCCCCCTGCCCCGCCCCCTGGCAGCCTTGGGACATGGTGCCCTGTATCCCAGCTGTGTCAGTTCCAGCCATGGCTAAAAGGAACCAAGGTACAGGTTGGGCCATTTCTTCAGGGGTACAAGTCCCAGGACTTGGCAGCTTACTTGTGGGCCTGCGGGTGCATGGAAGTCAAGAATTGAGGCTTGGGAATCACCACCAAGATTTCAGAGGATGTACAGAAAACCCTGGATGTGCAGGCAGAGGTGTGCTGCAAGGGTAGAGCCCTCATGGAGAACCTCTGTTAGGACAATGTGAAAGGGAAATGTGGGGTTGGAGCCTCCACACAGAGTCCCCACTGGGGCACTGCCTAGTGGAGCTATGAGAACTAGAACACCATTCTCCAGACCCTAGAATGGTAGATCTACTGGCAGCTTGCACCATGTGCCTGGAAAAGTCACAGACACTCAATGCCAGCCTGTGAAAGCAGCCAGGAGGGGGTGGTACCCTACTAAGCCACAGGGGCAGAGCTGCCTAAGGCCATGGAAACTCATCTCTTGCATCAGCATGACCTGGATATGAGACATGGAGTCAAAGGAGATCATTTTGGAACTTTAAGGTTTAATGACTCTCCTATTGATTTCAGACTAGCATTGGGCCTGTAGCCCTTTGGTTTTGGCCAATTTCTCCCATTTGGAATGGATATATTTACCCAACGGCTCTACTCCATTTTATCTAGGATATAACTAACTTTCTTTTTATTTTACAGGCTCATAAGTGGAAGGGATTTGCCTTATCTCAGATGAGACTTTGAACTCGGACTTTTGGGTTAATGCTAGAACGAGTTAAAACTTTGGGGGACCTTTGGGAAGGCATGATTGTGTTTTAAAACATGAGGACATGAGATTTGGGAGGGGCCAGAGGTAGAATGATATGGTTTAGGTGTGTCCTTACCCAAATCTCATCTTGAATTGTAATCCCACATGTCATGGGAGGGACCCAGCAGGAGGTAGTTGAATCATGGGGTTGGCTTCCTGCATGCTATTCTCGTAAGAGTGGGTGAGTTCTCACGATATCTAATGGTTTTATAAGTGTCTGGCATTTCCCCTGCTGTCATTCTCTCTCTCCTGCCACCCTGTGAAGAGGTGCCTTCCTCCATGATTTAAGTTTCCTGAGGCCTCTCCAGCCATGTAAAAGTATGAGTCAATTAAACCATTTTTCTTTATAAATTACTCAGTCTCAGGTATTTCTTCATAGCAGTGAGAACAGACTAATACAGTGTTACTTCATAAATTGCTTACTAATTGGAAAGGGGAAATGTATTAATACCTTTAAGATAGAAAGATCTGACAACCAAGTAGACAAACTTAACATTGCTAATAATAGGACAACCTGATATTTTGTTTCTCCTCTGCTAGGCAATATAAAGTATGTAAATCATTACCAACAACCTATGCTTGCCAAAAATGTTTATTCTAAATAGAACATCTACCCAACTTCTCATTTATGTAATAAGTATAGGAATTAGAGAAACAAATGAAGTAGCACTATTATGCATCAATCAGACAAATCCATGATTTGGGACATTCTCTAAGTCAACTAATTTGGCTCTTCTAGAAAGTGAAAGTTGGCCGGGCGCGGTGGCTCAAGCCTGTAATCCCAGCACTTTGGGAGGCCGCGACGGGCGGATCATGAGGTCAGGAGATCGAGACCATCCTGGCTAACACGGTGAAACCCCGTCTCTACTAAAAAATACAAAAAACTAGCCGGGCGAGGTGGCGGGCACCTGTAGTCCCAGCTACTCGGGAGGCTGAGGCAGGAGAATGGCGTGAACCCGGGAGGCGGAGCTTGCAGTGAGCTGAGATCCGGCCACTGCACTCCAGCCTGGGCGACAGAGCGAGACTCCGTCTCAAAAAAAAAAAAGAAAGTGAAAGTCAAGAGAAAATAAAAATGTAAGAGGCTTGGCATGGTGGCTCACACCAGTAATCTAACACTTAGGGAGGCAGAGGTGGGTGGATCACTTAAGACCAGTTTCAGACCAACCTGGGCAACATAAGTGAGAACTCATTCTCTTAAACAACAACAACAAACTCCTGCCAGCAGAAGTGTGCTATTGTGCTTATTAAAAAAAAAAAAAAAAAAAAAAAAAAAAAAAAGAATATCTAGATTAAAAATGATTTCCAGAGTAACTTTATTGTAATGATGAGAATTTTTTCTTTGATACTGAAGTTGTTTTAAAGATTAATAAATTTATTTTGAATGAAAATCTGAGGAAACTTTAATATGGATCTGTGAATAGATTGACATGAAAATTATTATTAATTTTTAAACAATTTTGATATGATATTGTGCTTATGTAGAAGGCTTGTCCTTATTAGGATATGTGTGGCTGAATGTAGGCTTTAATTGCTGCCAAAAGTCTTCCTCACATCTAAAGTCAAAACTTTTTAATAGGTACACCTATTCATCTTCATTCTGCCATTCTGGAATTAAAAGCATCAGCTGATACTGTCACAAGAAAATTATCTTCTTTGTTTATAAAATAATTAAAAATGTATATATACAAGACAGAGAATTACAAAATTTGTTGTATCGATACTATTATAATTAATTTTATGCTTACTATAAGTATATGCCTTTTTAGATGTTTAATACCTGCTAACAGATATGTTTTAGGTAGAAATGATGTATATAGCTATTTCCCCACATTTACGATGCCATGAAAGTTGCAGTGATTAAATAAATATTGTTGGGCCAAACTGGAATAACCTATTTTAAAAGTGTTCTTTAAAAGATACGCATAGGTCAGTGCAGTGATGACGCCTATAATCCCAGCACTTTGTGCGGAGGCCAAGTGAGTGGTCACGAGGTCAAGAGATCCAGACATCCTGGGCTGGATCTATTAAATAATACAAAAAAATTGGCCCCGGCACGGTGGCTCAAGCTTGTAATCCTAGAACTTTGGGAGGCCGAGACGGGCGGTATGCACCGAGGTCAGGAAATCGAGATCCATCCTGGCTATACACGGTGAAACGCCCATTCCTCGCTAAAAAATACAAAAATTAGCCAGGGTGACGGTTGCGGGCGCCCTGTAGGTCTTGCAGCTGCAACGGGAGGCTGAGGGCAGGAGAATGGCGTGAACCCGGGGAAGGCGGAGCTTGCAGTGAGGCCGAGATTGTGCCACTGCACTCCAGCCTGGGGCGACAGAGCGAGACTCCCTCTCAAAAAAAAAAAAAAAAAAAAAAAAAAAAAAAAAAAAAAATACAAAAACTAGCCATGGCATGTCGGTGGGGCCCCCTGTACGTACCCAAGCTGCTTGGCTGAGGCAGGAGAATGACGTTAACCCAGGAGGCAGAGCTTGCAGTGAGCCGAGACTGCACTACTGCCCTCCAAACTGGGCAACAGAACAAGACTCCATCTAAAAAAAAAAAAACAAAAAAAAAGGTATGTATGTACATGTTTGTGCACAGACACATACATATTTGTGTATCTTTTTAAAGATTATATTTTATATGACATATATTATGTGATATATTATTATACAACAATATATTCTACACAACTATTTTTTCTTCAATTTATTAAAATATTATTTTCATGTAATCCCAGCACTGTGGAAAGTTGAGGTGGAAGGATTGCTTGAGCTCAGGAGTTTGAGAACAGCCTGGGCAACATAGTGAGAGCCCATCTCATAAAATTAAAACATGTATATATTATTTTCAGTTTTATACTTGACAGTCTTTACAAGAATTTCAAGGAGGTATAAAAATAATGCAAATTGTCTGGAAGAACTCGTCCTCTCCTCTCCTTACTCCACCCTGCTATTGGGAAAAAGATTAGCTGATGGTCAGTAGTGAGTCTATAACACCATCACTCCATGTTCCTGGCTGTTTAAAGCCACTCACACATGTGACTTCTATCTTTACAACACATGAAGTAGATGAGGCCAGAATTCTGCTTCCAGCTAACTGGGAGACGTAGTCTGTTCCCAAAGACTTAAAATATCTTCAGGTCAGGAGTTTCAAGGTCTACACTTAGAGGGCAGAACCAGGAAGTCCATAAAGTCATAGGTTTCAACCGCATCCTTCAATTTAGTATTTCTAACAACAATGCTGGTATTTTGATAGCCATCTCTTTAATACCTGCTTCTATTTCCAACTTGTTTAGAGCTTCAAGAGGGAGATAAGGTTTAATTTAGTGCCTTCCCCAAGCCCAGCATTTAGGGATACAGAGGTATTATGTATTTTAAGCATGTGCTGTAGTAGCCAATGGGAATCCAGAATGTTGTTTATTTTCATTTTAATTTGACTACAGAATTGTTTATTTTAGGTCCTTTGATCCAATGCTAATTTAAATCATTTTCAATAGAACATTGTTTCTTTCCCTTCATGCGTTGAAACTCTAAATAATAAAAGATACCATCATTTACTTCAAAGTCCATATTCTCCAGGCATTATTTTTGAGCTTCACATAGGCTTAGAAGAAAAACTGATGAATAGTAGTGATGTGATGGTTGTGGAAGCAGTTGCATAGCTTAGATAGCTCAGGTTTTAAATCTCAGCTTTGCCTTATATTAACTGTGTGAACAGGTTAAAATGACTTTCATCTCTCTACACGTGTTTCCTTGTATGTAAAATAAGAATAACAAAAGAGTAGCTGGGAAGATTAGTGAGCTAAGACATGCACAGTGATTACCATGTCTCCTGCCATATGTGCCTCGAAAATTTAGCTCTTATTATACTTGTTTGGTTCATAGTAGCTGAGGTATTGGGTAGAAAAACTGAGAATTCATTCCTTTCTTGATTAGAGTGAATGACAATCCATTTGCAGAAAGCTGGAGAGAGATCTCTCCAGAAATAGAAAGAGACAACAGCTCTGGAGAATTGAGAACTAATGGGAACTACGCTCCACAAAGATAAGGAAATCAAAATGCCAAGAACAATATTTTGAGAAGAAGGGAAAACGAAAGAACAGAAAAATTATCAGTTATGTAGCGGGGAGAAATCTGAAAGGAAAAATCTCAAAGAAAGGGGACTAAAGAAGTATAAAGCTGATTATTCTATACTGATCCACCCATCAATGTGCTAATCAAGCAGTAAGCAGAAGAAGGTTGCAGGATGAAAGTATGGATTCTTCCTGACCATTCTTTACACAGTAGATGATTTCTCTACTTAATGACAACAGCAATAGGCAACTGGAAAATGTCACTTAGCTAGCGTGTCCAACTCCATCTTCCTTGACTTTCCTGGTGAAAGTTTTGTCTGTGTAGAGACTACGTATTTTATTCTAGATTCCAGGTTGACCATAGAGGTAAGACATGCAGTGCTTTGGAGTTTGTAATGTTTTTTTTTTTTGACGGAATCTCGCTCTGTCGCCCAATCACCCGAGTAGCTGGGACAACAGGCGGCCGCCACCACGCCTGGCTAATTTTTTGTATTTTTAGGAGAGACGGGGTTTCACCGTGTTAGCTAGGATGGTCTTGATCTCCTGACCTCGTGATCCGCCCGCCTCAGCCTCCCAAAGTGCTGGGATTACAGACATGAGCCTCCGTGCCTGGCCTGGGATTTGTATTTTCTTAATTCTTTTGGTTGGTATTTTGCAGATTTGGGGAGAAAAAATTGTTGAGAAAAACAATAGTATTATATATGAAAATTCAGCTGCTACCTTTTTTATGTAAAAATAATTCGGCTTTTCAATTATACGCTTTCAGGTATAATCTGTTGTTTCTATAGCATCATTAGTGACAGTATTTAAAAGTCTCTAAGCTTGACAGTTCACTTCGACAAATGCAAAGAACAATGAGCACTGATTTTCAAGAAGCTAATAAGAAGTAGTTTAAGAAAAAAATTGGCTTAATTTGAGTTTATGATAATCCAAAATTTTGCAAAGATTTATTTATTTATGTATCATAGTGTGCTTTTGAATTAGACATTTCTTGGACTAACATGTTTATTTTCAGAGGATTACAAGGATGTAATAAACAACATTCCATTTGATGTACATAGCTGCGAATGTATTTAACATTGAAAGTTTCAAGCACTTTCTTTTAGTATTTGAATTTTTCATTTCACTCTTTCTAGCAAGATAACTTAGAGATATGTATGAGAAATATAAAGTAAATGACAAAATAGAATGCTGTATGGAGGACAATTTGATGAAAATATAATTGATTCAGAGATTTTTGTTGAACAAATGAAACCAACGATATTTTTCCCCATCAGAAACTAATTGCATTTCTTTCTTATTTCCTTGGAGACACATGTGGAATAAAATGTAATAAATACTGTACTTGTGTGTTTACTTACCAGAATGTTCTCTTCAGAAAAAGTAATGATACCCTTTCATTGACATCATCCAAGTGATAATATACTTTTGTTTCTGTCATTGGAGTAATAATAACCTTTCAACCACATCACTGCACAGTGCTTCTTTCTTTTATTGTACATAATGCATAAAAATAAAGAGGGTATATTATTTCTTAAGGAAATAGGTTGTTATTTAAATAAATTCCAGGCATCAGAAAACTACAGTTCTTGCTGGTGTGTACTAAAAATTCTATAGATACTTATAACTTTGTATAGAAATTTAATTTTAATATTCTTTTAATTGTCACATCATACTTAACTGCAGATCTCTGCTATTTCACATCTCAAAAATATGACTTAAAACCAGTTACAGTTGTTTATAACCCAATGATAAGGGATTAGAATTTTTTTTTTTTTTTTTGCTAGATACTTTTTAGGCTAAGTTTCAAAGTCTGATTTGTGTAAAATATTACTAGCATATAAATAGTTTGTTAATAAAACATCCAAGCTTATGCTGATAGGTGAATTTGCTATAATTTAATAAAGGCTGACACTACTCATAGTGAGAATTTAACCTTTTTCTCTCAGAATACATTATTCATTTAAATGAACTCACAGGTTTAATGTAAAACATTTGATATATATTTAATACGATCCTTTACAATTGTTTCCTAGCATAATAAATTGAATACGGTGTGAAACAAATTGTGACTTTGTTTTTTTACTTAGTATCTCAAGTTTGAAGAACTTAAGTTCTTCATGTTTTTGCTTAAGTTTGATTTACTTTATCATTAATCATAATAATAGGATTTGTGCTAGATGATGGAAATCTAAACAGTGTTACTTGGCATAATAAGAAAAGTGAACTACATATTGAATGTTTAAAATGAAGAACTGATCTTAAACTAATCAGATTATTTCATGATGCAGACAGCAATCTCAGGAAATAGGCTTAGCGGAATTTTCTGACAATTAAGTATAAAATTTTACATGCTTTAAGTAAATATTTCTTAAACAAGTGTCTATTTCTGGTCTCATTCCATGCTTCAAAGAGTTTCATCTGAGCTTAACAATGTTGGTTTGAAGGCATGCTTGCAAATAGAGGGCAGAGATGTTACCTCTATTTCCAGATTTCTACTATTGCAAACAGTCTCTAAGTTAAAGCCAAAGTTGTCTATTTTATTGGAACAAGGAAAGCCTGATTAAAGCTTTTTTCAGAATACATATTCACTCAGCAGAGCAAGAAAACAACTTCAAGACTGACATAGCTGTTCTAAAAGTCATCTTTTGGTTTTATTGTTGGAAAGAGGGATTGTTCTTCAAATCACTGATAATAAGAGTGCTTAGATAACACTGTTACTTAGTTGGTGTTACTTAGCATGCCAAATCTCTTTCTGTACATATTAAAAGTGATAAGTTGTTCTCAGCTAAGACTGTCTAATAATTTTTTTTTTCTGGTAAGAGCTTTATTGAGATATAATTCACAAGCCATACAATTCACCCATTGAAATTGTACAGTTCAATGGTTTTTACTATATTCACAGTTAATGCAATCATCACTGCAATCAATTTTAGAACATTTTCATCACTCCAAGAAGAAATCTCATATCTATTAGCAATCTCTCCTCATTTCCTCCTAACCACCCCTCAGCCAACCTCTCAGCTCTAGGCAACCACTAATTTACTTTCTGTCTGTATATATTTGGTTATTGTAGACATTTAATATAATTGAAATTATATAGTATGTGGTCTTTTGTAACTAGTTTCTTTCACTTGTCATAGTGTTTTCAAAGTTCATCCATGTTGTAGTATGTATCAGTAGTATTTCAATGCGTTTTATTGACAAGTGATATTCCATCATGTGTATATACCACATTTTATTTAACTCTTCATCAGCTAAGGACATTTGGGTTGTTTTCACCCTTTGGCAATTATGAATAATGTCACTATGAACATTTGTGTACACATTTTTGAGTGGATATATGTTTTCACTTCTCTTTGATATATGCCGAGGAGTGGAATTGCTGGATTATATAGTAACTCTGTGATTACTCCTTTGAGGAACTGCTGGACTGTTTTGCAAAGAGATTGTTCCATTTTTCATTCCCATGAGTGGTATATGGGGATTCCAGTTTCTACATGTCATCACCAACACTTGTTATTATCTGTCTTTTTTTTACTATGGCCATACTGGTGGGGGTGAAGTAGTATTTCACTGTGGTATTATGGAAGTAGTATTTCATTGCCTTACCTTTCCTTAATGATGTTGACATTCACCTTTCAGTGCTTTATTGACTGTTTGAATATCTTCTAAGATAAATGTCTATTCAGATTCTTTGCCTATCTAAAAAATTGTGTTGTCTTTTCATTGTTATAATAAGAGATCTTTATATATTATTTTATCAATTTTGCTTTGTGTGGTTTACTAAGATAAAAACCTCGTGTGTGCAATTAATAAATTCAATTGTTAGCAAAATTATTAAAACAATAAATTATAATTTTTGGTCCACCTGAAATAGGGAAACTAATTTGACTCAACTTTTCTTTCAATTGTTGTGGAGTCCGGTTGACTACCAAATTTTGTGAATCTTAGTATTTTATCCAGTAAACAAGCTTATTAAATAACAGGATGTACTGATTAGAGGTTACTTTCAAGAAATTAAATATTTTTGTGTCTTCAGAAGGAGTTCTCCTTTTGGAAAGATACTGTATGAATAAAGAAGTAAATTTTCATGTACATATTTTTTTTAAGTGCGTCTCAGTTTTTTTTAAAGGAACATTTAAATTTTAGCATTTGAGCAGCTATCTTTCCTTCTTTCAAACTTTTCTCATTATCCTTTCCCTGTACATATTATTATTTATAGGCTGCAAATGAGATCTATAAGAACATAAATGGTTTTCTATTTCAACAGAAACAATCACCTCCACGTCTCACTTTCATATCTTTAAATAAGATAAAAGTAAAAGTCATGGTTGTCCCCTTGGTTTTGCTGATCTGAACCATTATCCAAGCACACTGTGGTAGAGATATAATAAGCCTGCTTTGCATAAAAGATCAGTTAGGAACAACCAAGGCTTGGAGAAGAAATCAGTTACCACTAAAATGTCAAAGTATCAAGTATTTCTGCATGTGTAACTAGAGGAAATGGAGAAGACAGCAGTGCTTCTGATGAGGCCCAAGGTCTCTGGCATTTGAAAGAGAGGTGACAGCTGTTGATGGTCACTTTCTTTGGGTCTCTTTCCTTGGGTCAGGATTGTACATGAAAGTCACTTTGGATACATTGGCCAGAAAGAATGTGTATAACCTAACACAAATGTGACCTTCTTTTTAAGAAAGGAAGAAATTCTTGGGAGATATAACTGAAAATTATCATCCCAATTTACAAACTCACTGGACAATATGAATTTCTCTTAGGGCTCCTAGTGTATTTCTGTCAGACAATAAGTCTTTGCCATGAAAACAAAAATGAAATGGACTGTAAAACTGAACAGGCTGGGCTCAGTTATAGATCTGATTGTTTGGCTATATGCAGGGAACCAGCATTTAAAATATAATTCCAACTGTAATCTGAAATAAAGCAAAGTCTGAAGGTATGGCATAGCTTAATGATAAAATAAGCTCATAAATATCTATAAATGCATTTATAAATATATGAAAAGATTTTTAAAGCAGATGTAATTCTTTGTCACAAATACAGATATGATTCTAAATATCATCAAGCTTCTGCTAACAAAAAGATGCAAATGAAAGTCATGATCCAAAAGCTGGGCGTAGTAATAATTCTGGTATCTGGTTTGAGTTTTAGCTCCTTTCGTAGCTGTCAGCAAAATCATCCTCTGAACTTCTCACTCTTATGCCCGCCCGTCTTTATTTTAACTCATAGACAAGCAGTTGGAATTTTACCATTTAACAGCCAAGCCCTGTGGCAGGATAATAAGTAACAGTCCACTAACATGAATGCAGAGAAAAGCATATGTTAGGCCAGGAGGGATGAAAATTGTCCACAAAGAAGAAAAAAATAGAAAAAGCAAATAAGACAGAAAGAAAAAGATAAATAAAACCTTAAGGGCCAGAATTTTCTGTTTACAAATATGCTCTCCTTTAGCCTAGCTTTTACAAGTGGGTGACTGCATTTTGTAGTCTTAATAAATCATGACTGCTTAACCATGCATATAAAGCTATTAAATTAAGTTACCAACAGCCAATCCCCAAAACTTATATGCATGAAAAGACATAAAATATAATAAAACAATAAAGAAAATTTCCTATTTAAAATTTAATGCTGATATGATTAAAAACATGTATCAACAGCTTAAAGGCAATCAGACTTCATAATCAAGGAGTAGGCGTGTTATAATAAAAACAAGCTCTAGTTTCATTTCTGGTGCAGGTTTAATTTATTATTATTTTTTAAAAAGCTGAAAATGGTAGGAGGTGATTCATTTGTTTGGATTGAGGACTACATCTGGTTCAGAGTTAATAGTCATCTAAAAGTAAAGTATCATTTGAGAAGGCTTAGGGGTATGCCCAAAGTTTTAACTTTACATCATTTGCTAATGTGCTAGCTATCTGGAAGCTATTAAATTAGAATATTTGATTTTGCTGAGATTAAAAAGAAATATTAGACTCATAGTTAATTTTTTGTGCAGAAGGCTTCCATTATATTCTGCAAAGTTTTAAACATCCAATGTAACAGCCTGTTTTTGTTTTTTTTGCTTTAGGAAATGTTCTTCAATTTGCCATATAGGAAATTAAAAAGTATAACATTTGAAGTAGGTTAAAGTTCTGAGCTTATGTTTTACAAAGCTTTGAATATTAAAACAGTTCATGGTTTAAATAATTTCATGGTTAATATTTGTTCTGTATAAATTCACTGGTTTCCTCTACTACGACACGCTAAATTCCAGAGAACCTATATCTGAAGAAGAATTAGTTGTAACAAAAGTATTTCTTTTTTATCTTTCTTTAATGGGAAGATCCATATAGTATAGGAAATTGTGAGAATACTAATGAATTACTCAGAAATAAACTAAAACTGTGAAAAAAGTAAGGAAGTTAGAGTTGAGAGAATGTCAAGATCAACAATGGATTTAGACTTAATTGTGTATTTGGTACATTTAAGTGTAAGTACATCGTTGGTCATTTATAAGTTTTAGACTACAATTTTAATAGTTGGTTTTCTCTTCATTTTCCTTTCCTAAAATTATTTCCTCTTCTTTCTTTTCATTTTTTCCTTTATTCTTTGTTTCCCAGAGAAATTATTTTCTAGCACAGCAAGACGTGATTTTCTTGCTGAGGAGCAATTGCACGCTGAGGAGGATTTTAAGATGCTGATGTTTTTCTATTTAGTTTTGCAGGCTCAGGGCACACATGTATGAGTGTGTGGAGTGTGTGTACATATCAAAGAAGTTTTTATTCTAAGACAATTTTGAATATAGGTTTGAATTTATTACCTTTCTCTTTTGCCTAGTATGTTATACAAATTCTACACAGTTTTAGAGCCAAATTACAGCAATCAGTTCACAATCCCTGAGATCATATTCTTTTCTCAAAAATTCTTATTTATTTGAAATGACTATATTGACTTATTTTAACTGAAATATAGTCACAAACAGGTCCTCTTGTAATACTTTTCTCAAGGTTCCAGCTGAGAAACTGCAAATATGAAAATACAACTAATTTCTTCAACTGCTTATTAAATATCATCTTTGGTTACAGTTCAAGATCAACTTCTTTGGGACAGGCAACTTTCTACTTATGTATGAGATTTTTTAAAATATTACTTATGGTTGTTTTGGTGTATGAAGGATCCTGTCACTGAGGTAGTAAGCATAGTATCCAGCCAAAGCTCAGCAACATGCAAATTACCCATGTAACAAACCTACACATGTACCCTCTGAACCTAAAAGTCAAAAAATAAAAATAAAACACGTATTCCAGTAACTTATTCTTTAAAAAAAAAGATTGTTTTTAAATTTTGGAAATAATTTTCCACTGCAACAGTATTAAAAGAATGGAACTTGGTCCAAGAATAACCCCTAAACTGGTTGTTTATCTCATAATAAAGCTGAATTGTGGAAATCTAGAATCTAACTTCAATACACGGTTTTCAGGAGAAAAACTGGATGGGAATACTCTTAATTTATTGATTTTTCTAATTTATCAGAATTTTGCTCTCCTTGTGCAATCCAATTCTTACCTCTGGATGCATGACTTCATAGGGAAAAAAAATGTTCATTTCTGGCTCGCCACAATTTCGTGCTCATTTTAACTGAGCCCTGATCAGTGCCCTTCTATTTTAATTTATCTGTTGCTGGTTCTCTAACAAAATATCCAAAGAAGTAGCTGCCATGGATTTTTTATCTTTCCAATTCCATATTCCCTTCCTTCTCAACTTCCATTTGTATTCCTCATCAAATGATTATTCTCTCTGTTGATTTGAAAAGATTTAGGGTACTTTCCCTCCTCCGCAGCTTGTCAACTTGTGATTTCCTTTGATTTCAGAGAAAGAGATGATTCTACTATAAAACCAAACTATCTCTCTGTCCTTGACCCAGCTTTCCCTGTTTCATAAGAGATATTATTTTTACAGATATTCTTTTCTAGTCTTTACATACACATTTGTTCCTTCATCCCCCTCTGGCTACTGTCCTCTTTCCTCTTTTCCTTTAGTGAAAAATATCTTCCATGTCCCTTGCATCTCTATCACCCTAGATGTAAGTCCATTTAATTGTTTTCTCTTTGTTCCCTTTCTATGGGAATTGCCTTCTCAAGATCAACTTTGTATCAGCTCTAGCAGCCACATATTCACTCAGTCTGGTTAATTCTTTAGTGCAATTCACAACTTAAAACTGCTTTTTCCTTGACTTCTGGGAAAGTACATTATATTGCCCCACAATACTCAGATTCTTCTCTTCCTACCACCTAAATGCTCAATCTTTTTCATATATTCTTTTTCACTCCTCTGTGTGTTTTCTCTACTAAATATGAAATCTCAGCGATCTCATCTACCCCATTACTGCGACTCTCCCTTCTATGTGAAAAAGCACAAAATAATAATCATTTCCCATTTTCAAAGAGCTTTTCCTTGGATACTTATATTTAATCTTTAATAAGAATTTATGAGGTAGATATACCCATTACACAGACTACCAAATTCACATTTTCGGTTTCCTACTAATTTAGTCATTCTCCATAAGTCAACAAGACATTTACTGCACTTAAGCATTCACTATGGTATAGTAACATATCAAAAATTAAGTCTATGGTCTTTTTATGTCCCATCCAGTGTCCCTTCTCAACTTTCCTAATGAGATTAAATTGGCCAGGCTACTGGCGAAGTCTGTTAGTTCAAAGTCTTAAGAGTAAACTTCATTTCAAACAGTAGAGGCTTCCAATGGGATGAACTTGGATTATTAACTATTGGTGACCCTCCCCATTGTCAACTCATCCTTTAGAAGCCCGCTCAAATGCCACCTCCTTCAAGAGTCACCAGCTTATCCTAGTGTTCCTAGGAACATTTTCACAACTCTGTTCCTGTGGCACTTTTTGTCCCCATCCTGATATTGCTAAATAGTGTGGCTGTCAGAGCTCCGGTTCTTGGGTCAGACAGGCTTGTGCTCCAGTTTTTGTGCTGTCACTTACGAGGTGGATGACTTGTTTCAAGTCACCTTTTAAAGCTTCATTTTCCATATTGGTACACAGTGGTCATGATTATAATGCCTAGTTTGTGGGATGTTTAAAAAGATTACATCAGATAATCATATGCAGAACTGGAACACACTAAGTGCCCAAAAAATTGTCAGCTAATTCACTTTCCAAAACGTAATATTCTGAACACATTCAGAACCTGACTTTTAAGATCCAGTTCCTGGTTTTGTGCCCGAGGCTTTACAATGCTGTGATGCTGTCATCTGGTCATGACTCAGAATACTTTGATTATCTCTGCTATACAATGGGATGAATTATAATTTAAATAAGTATTTGTAGGGCTGGACGCAGTGGTTCTTGCCTGTAATCCCAGCACTTTGGGAGGCTGAGGTGGGTGGATCACTTGAGGTCAGGAATTCGAGACCAGCCTGGCCAACATGGTGAAACCCTGTCTCTACCAAAAATACAAAATTAAGCTGGGCGTGGTGGTGGGTACCTGTAATCCCAGCCACTCAGGAGGCTGAGGCAGGAGAATCACTTGAACCCAGGAGGCGGAGATTGCAGTGACCCAAGACCACACCATTGCACTCCAGTCTGGATGACACGACGGGACTTCATCTAAAAAAAAATCATCTAAAAAAAAAAAAAAAAAGAAAAAAAAAAAAAAAAAATTGCTTAGTGGATAGGGATTTAGGAAAAATTTCTATAAAGATGTTCACAAACTATCAAGATTCTTGCCTAACATTATAAGCCAATGGATTAAAATCTGAACAGCAGAATCTGGTTTTGTACATCTTTGCATTTTGTATGTTACATGAGCAAAAACAGAGTGGCTTATATTAAAAACATTTAGTTATTTGTTGATTGAATTTACTTTGATGTCAATCCTCCGTTTCTTATATATATGCACTTTCCAAATCCCACTGACCAAAAAAAAAAAAAAAAAAAAAAAATCTCATCTTCATTACTTTACCCCGTAAGCCAAAGCCACTCCTCTAATCAGACCCCAACTCCCTTTAAGAATAACCATACGTGTCTCCTACTTGGCCCCATACCTCCAGCTTTTAACTCTATTAATCCATTTGTTACAATGATATACAATAAATAATCTTCTGTAAACACTCATTTGACCATGCCCTTCCCTTGTTTAAAAACTCGCAATGACTTGCTTTTTCCTAGCACAGCAAAGCTAAATTTCTCCCTTGAATTTTAAAATCCTCCATCTGTTTCTACTCTTCCTATGCAATATTATTTTCCATTATTCCTTAACAAGCTTCCACTGTCCTACTGAGACAGGTATATTTTTTGTCTCTAGTAAACTAGGCCCTGAAGATAAAAATTTGCATAAAATATTCAGTAGCATGTTCCTTATTTTGCTCTCACCTTCTATGCTTTTACACATGCTATTTATGTCTCCTGGAATGCCTTCTCCTTTCCCATCATCTGACATACAGTTACCTAAACTCCATGACCCAATAAATATTTTTTCTCCCCTGTCAACTATTTCTTCATGAACCTCCCCCTACTCTTAATGTTGTTACATAGTCTCTAAAAATAATCTAAAATAGATGATTTAGTCATGTGGAGTAAGATTCAGAAGGTATCCCAGGCCATGTAGTTAAAGTCTCTTAACTTCAGCAACGTGCCTCCCAGATTCCCTTCTTCTCCTAGAGATATTCTATATGTAAACAAACTATTACATATATTCTTCCCTTATCTCTCTTTCTTCCCTCTTTTTAGTGCAAATGATGGAGGGAGTAACAAAACTGTCCCTAAAGAGATCACATTTAAGCAGAAACCTGAAAGAAATGATTGAGCATGTCAGGTAAGGATCAGGGGAAAGAAGATTCCAGGCAAAATAAGCAGTAATTGCCAAGTCCTTCAGATGGCAGCAAGCTTGTACTCCAGGGAGAATAAGCTGGACTGTGTTGTCTGAATGGAGCGTAAGGAGGAGATTGTGGCAGAGGAGGATGGGAAGGTAGGAGGGATCAAACCAAGGAGAGTAAACTAACCCATGGGAAGTTTCGAATTTATTCTAAAGTTGATGAAAATCTATTACAGAGTTTTGTGGAGAGCATGCTGTGAAATATTCATATTCTAAAATGACCGTGTGGATGCTCTGTTGGGATTTTTCAATAGGCAAGTATAAATAAGCAGGGAAGATATTTATTATGGATCTTGGAAAAAGATAAAAAAAAACTCCATAAAAAACTGTGAAAACACTTTTCTAAACTGCCTGTGACATTTCAAATCAATTGCAATTACAAATTACTTAGAAATTAATGACATTAAGATTACTGTATATTAAAACCCATAGAATATAAACATAGTGGTACTTGGTGGGAGGACATTCATAACAGGAGATGTATTTTTTTTTTTTTAATGTTGAAGGTAAGTAACTGAAAAGCAACCAATTGAAAGTATAAAGATTAACAAAGTAAGGTAAAATAATTTGGTAGAAAGGATGAAACAAACTATAAACAGGAATTAAATATAAATACAATTAAAATTGGCAAATTTGAAGAAGAAAAAGAGAAGATGCGTGAATAACTGTTGTGAGTAACTCTCATGAGGGTGGTTCAGCTCAAAATTCCACCTTTTCTGGGACTGGTTTCTAATGTATAGCAACTGATGCTTGGTAGCCCAATGTATGATATGTAGTCCTATCCAAGTAATTGTGATTCATAGAGGAAGGATTAGTGAACTCACCTTAAACCAGTGGTTCAGTTTGGGCTAGATTTTCCTGGAAATTTGACATTTAAAATTGTTAAGAAAAAGAGAGTGGTTAGAGCATACAGCAGTGGTCATTTGGGGATGTGCCTCCGCTGATATGTGTAGTAGGCGCTCCAAATGTTACTTGCATTCATAGATATTTTAGAAAGCTTGTCCAACCTGCAGCCCATGGGCCATCTGTCACCCTGGATGGCTTTGAATGTGGTCCAACACAAATTTGTAAACTTTCTTAAAACATTATGAGATGATTTTGTGATCTTTTTTTTTAAAGCTCATCAGCTGTCGTTAATGTACATTTTGTGTGGCTCAAGACAATTCTTCTGATTTGGCCCAGGGAAGCCGAAAGAACGGACACCTCTGCCAGGGAGGTTCTATATTCACATTATTCATACGTACATTAGCCTAAAATCCATCTGTTTGAAAAGAGTTCAATTTTAAAATTATGCTTTTCTCCCATTCATTTTCATAGTAACCTTTTTCTTCTTTACAAGAGAGAGGCATATGTGTCCATCAGTATTCTTGAGTATTACAATGGTGCATTGTATTAGTGTGTAAAACTTACCAGAATGCCAAACAATGGACAAACAGAAATAGCGATGTTGGTGCTGAGAAAGTGAATGCCTAATGATTGGGTAACAAATCCTCTTGCAAATCAGGGGATTTCTTTTTCACTGAATTAAATACAATTTAAAGAGAACCTAATAGAATTTCTATTGATTAATCTTTAAAAATATTTTTTGAAGAAATATCACTAAGTAATTTTTGTCATATATCCAATAATGAATTCAAAGAACTGAATACCATGGCTATATCAAAACTCCCTCTAGGACCTATTGTTACTTTATGTGAACAAGCTTTCTTAGCACTTGCATCTATGACAATGAAAATAGGGATTATATGGATGCTGAACTCTATTTCAATTGACAATAGTAACATTCATTGATGGATATGTGAATTAATAGAAAAAATAAGTGAGAAATCAGTAAAGCTTCAGTTCCATCTATTTCATTAAGAAATACATTTTCAATTAAAGTTTACATTTTCATGATTGAAAATCATCAACATTTGCAAATTTATTGTGTAAGTCACCTGCATACAACTAATAATTATAGAAATAATTTAGTCCGGAAAAAAAGTAATTCAATACTTAGAAACTTATAATCAAAGGAAATTAAACTTTAAGTTTATATCATTTTCTTTTCCTTTTTTCTTTTTTCTTTTTTTTTGAGGCAGAGTCTCCCTCAGTCGCCCAGGCTGGAGTGCAGGGGCGTGATCTTGGCTCACTGCAAGCTCCGCCTCCCGGGTTCATGCCATTCTCCTGCCTCAGCCTCCAGAGTAGCTGGGACTACAAGTGCCCACCACCGCGCCCAGCTAATTTTTTGTATTTTTAGTAGAGACAGGGTTTCACCGTGTTGGCCAGGATGGTCTCGATCTCCTGACCTCGTGATCCACCCGCCTCGGCCTCCCAAAGTGCAGGGATTACAGGCGTGAGCCACCGCGCCTGGCCAAGATTATATAATTTTCTTGTAAAAATATGTTAAAAGATAATAGAAGATGCCCAAACATAAAAAATATATATTATCTTAGTATAAAGTTTTATGGGGCAAGTGAAAGATAAATAAAAAGAAAAGAATTACGTAAAATTTTACTTATAAAGAAAAGACTTTTTAAAAATGGATTGTAGTGGGTGTCAAATTATTATGGTATTTAGATTCCCACGACATACAATTTAAAGTGACATGATAGTTTTATTTTTAACGTTACATATTTGCAATAAGAAGAAAGGTATCTTTTGTAACTTCTTATATTTATAACGAAAATTTTAATTCCTAACCTAAAAATTCATATACAGATATATAAGAAAATGTCTGGAGACTTGTTCTAGACAGAAGACCTACCCCTGAAACTTGTGCTGTGGAGGTCTTACAAAAGAACTTTCTTTCACAAAGTGAAGAGTTAGATTTGCAATTGAAAGAACCTAAAGAATTGCCAGCTTTTTGTTGGTATGAGTTAAGAACACAGGCTTTGAGTTCGAACTCTTGTTAGGCCACTTGTTCTCTGTCTGATATCAGACAAGTAACATAATGATTTACCACTCAGTTTCCTCATCTGAAAAATGGGAAAAAATGTAGTACCTATCTCAAAAGGATATTATGAGTTAAATTAATACAGTGCCTGACAGAGAGATCCAAAATGGTAGTATTGTTTTTATGATAAAGAAATGGACTCTAAAAATACGAACAGCAAAGAAAACGTTAGAATATTTTAAACAAATATTTGACAAAATAACTGAAAAACTGAATTACTGAAATTGCCTTTAAGAAAATACATATACAGATTTTGACTCATCTAAAGAAGAAAACCTGAACAGAGTAACAATTATAGAAGAAGCCAGCACCTAAGAAAGATACCAGGAATAGATGATTTTATAACCAGGCTCTTCTGAACCTTTAGTAAAGGGAAAATTCTTAAGTTTTTAATAACTGG
Organism: Rhinopithecus bieti; assembly: GCF_001698545.2. Lineage (NCBI taxonomy): Eukaryota > Metazoa > Chordata > Mammalia > Primates > Cercopithecidae > Rhinopithecus > Rhinopithecus bieti. The sequence goes on from NW_016803360.1 coordinate 2,644,487, forward strand.
TTCTGAACACAGAACAGGATGGAAATCTTATTTCTGTATTGACACTAGCAAACCACTGATAAGCTAAACCTGTCCCAGAAAGGAATCATTCATATATACACACACACTCATGACAAATCTTACTTATAAAATATGATTTCAAAATCAAAGTTTTCTTCAAGAATATAGCCATGCTTATGCATTAGAGAAACTATTGTGATAATGGGATAGAAAAATAGAAGCCACAACAAAACACATCACCTACTTATATGAAGAGTCACTGACCTGAGAAATAGAGACATATAGGATGTTCTAGATGGGGAAACTCAGTATTTTATAGCTAGTAATTGTCCTTAAATTAATCTATATATTGAATGTGATTCAAATAAAATTTTCAGTAGAATCTTGAATCTCGATTTTATCTGAATCAATGTTTGCAAAGAAATGGGCACTCTCAGTCATGCTTGTTGGGAGTGGTGTTTTCTGCATTGGAGCGGGGCTAATATGGCATTATATATGTAGCTGCGTAATATACATATTCTTTGATTCAGCTGTGAGACAGATGTTTATTAATTGGCAACTGTATTAGTAATGGAAGAAAGCAAGTTGAAAACTGTTTAATATAATTTTATTTTGCTAAAATCTTTATATTTTAGGCATATTTACATATATAGAGAAAAGTCTCTCAAAAGATGCACATCTAAATGTTAATGGATGAGGCATTAAAAACTCTTTACTAATTCATACAGTGCTATATGTTAGTTTTTTGAACAACAAAACACAATATTTTCATAATTAAAATAAAAAGTCAAGTCTTGGGAGGGATCATAAGGTTGGCAGTGACTATTGGAAAAACCACATGTCACTTAGCTTGGAATTGCGTCAAAGAGACACAGACTGATGGAGAGATATCAGGCGTAGTAAAAGCATTTCCTTATAGCCTCTTTATTTAGTAATTAGTGGCAGATCTGCTTTAGAAACCAGATTCACTCTAATTTCAGCTAAACTACACTATCTCTTTTGCAGTTGAATGTTTAGACTTAAGCATAAGTCCTCACATTCATCTCATTTAATGTTGCTTTTAAATTACCCTGTTCTCTTAACCTAATCCAGATGGTTTGGGAATTTTGGTTAAACAAAACAACATAGTCTCTTCATAGTTTTAGGTCACATTACAGATTTATCTAAGTTATTGCTTAAATATTTTCATTGTATAGAACAAAGGATCAGTCTGAGTTTTTGTATCGAAAGTCTCCTTGTTTTAAGGATATGGATGTTAAAAGAAAGGTAGACTGTCACAAAACTGTGCTGTCAGTCACCTGTCCTTGGGATGTTCCCATGTTCCTATCTTTCCTTTTGTTGTTTTGCCTTCCAGTTGCATCTTCCACTCTGAACCCACCCAGAAGCATTAGACTTGCATCCTTCCCCAGCTTGTCCCCATGTGGCTGAACCTACTTTCCCTGTACAGCCTTTAAATATGGTCCTTATCCTTGTCAAAATGCTTGCTCTCTCTCAATCTCTTTCATCTATCTGTCTGTCTATCTATCTATCTATCTATCTATCTATCTATCCATCCATCCATCTACCTACCCACCTATCAATCATCTACCTATCATCTCTCATCTCTCTCTCTCCCCCGCCGCTCTCTATCTCTTTTATCTACCCATTTATTCAGTATAGGCAGCTGTTCTTGATTTTCATGTGGATATGATGAATATGCTTACACTTTTATTTAAATAGCTTTATGTATTACCTCTCCCAGGAGAGTCTAAATTTGAAAGGAAAATTTGACCTTGAAGTTTTCCATAGATATATTTCAAATAGAAGAGTAAGTCTCTATGAACCCGAAGGACTTCGGAAAAAAGCTTAAAGCACTCCAGCAAATACTAAATGTCTCTATTTAGCATACACTAAATACTAAGTATCTTTGGATCCCCATGTTTTGTCTGTATAATTCAAGCATTGCTGAATTATACTTCATAATACATTTATTTTAATATAAAATTGTGGTTTCAACTATGAAATAAAATGAACCATTATTTCTTTTTTTTTTTTTTTTTTTTTTTT
>NW_016803360.1:2646729-2652388 GCF_001698545.2 Rhinopithecus bieti
TTTTTTTTTTTTGAGACGGAGTCTTGCTCTGCCACCCAGGCTGGAGTGCAGTGGCCGGATCTCAGCTCACTGCAAGCTCCGCCTCCCGGGTTTACGCCATTCTCCTGCCTCAGCCTCCCGAGTAGCTAGGACTACAGGCGCCCGCCTCGTCGCCCGGCTAGTTTTTTGTATTTTTAAGTAGAGACAGGGTTTCACCGTATTAGCCAGGATGGTCTCGATCCCTGACCTCGTGATCCACCCGTCTCGGCCTCCCAAAGTGCTGGGATTACAGGCTTGAGCCACCGCGCCCGGCCCTGAACCATTATTTCAACAAATCTTTAATATGGTGGATTCTTCAACAAGGTGTCTTCTGTTATACCATCACTCCTCATGTTTTCTTGCATATCACGTCCCCAAAGCACAGTATTTACTACTTAACTTTCGCATGCATTTGCATTAGAAGAGTGTTTGTCTGAGTAGGGTATTATCTTGCGGTATTATTTGGTAAAGAGAGCTTGCCTTCCCAACATTTGTCAGGGACCTGCCACGCTTACTTGTAGGAGTTACATGTAAAGAAAAGCATAATGTGTACGTAAGTTCCTTGCTGAGATTTCCATGCACTTTGAAAGCTGAATTTCTAAGAGGCCGTTTCAGTGTCTCATGAAATTACTCACTGGAAGGAATGGATGCAACTTAAAAGAAACAGAAGTTCCCAGAGAGTGCTAATGCTCTGCTAGAATGAGCATCAGTAGGCAGGTAAATCAGTCATACAAAATGAAATTATGTATGCACCTATTAAAGATTACCTTCTTTCTAAATAAATGAAAAATTTTATGATAGACATATTGCTTGTAATTGAAAGTCCTTGATTGCAGGGGTGCAATGACAGCAGGAACTCAAGGGAACCTGCTTGAATGAATTCTTTTTTAAAAAAATATTGAAAATACACATTAAAAAGAGGTATTTTACTTTCTTCCAAATGTTTAAATCAGAAACACAACAGAGTAAAATAAATCTCTTAGTGCTAAATAATCTTAGAGAGTAAAATCTTGTTTTTTGTTAATAAAAATAACATTCTTTCAGAGCATTATTTTAAATAATTTAGTAAGTGTGATCTAAATAGTTTATGGTTACAAGGTACATAACAGATATTTACCAGGAACCATTCATATGAAACAAAAAGGGGTGCCTTTGCTGATAAAGGTGAGGAGGCCACTACAGGATAAAGTCAGAGGATATAGGAGAAAAATAAATAGAAAAATGTACTTGGAACCACATTCAGGGACTTTGGTAAGGCTTGGAGGGTTTAAATGACTAACAAAATGTTTGCTGGTAAAACTGGAGCTTAGAAAGCATAAGATACCAACTGTAAAGATCTCACCAAGCAAAAGGCTCTCTTTTCGCGGAAGCAGTAAAACAGTGAGAAAATGAATTCAGATCCTAAGAACTAACCATGTTGTATGGATGATGGATGATGTGTCTTCAGTCATTGTTAATAGAAACTTTCTATTGTTCTTTCAAATTCTCCCTACCATATTATATTGGCAATTTCATCTCCATGTTCCAATTCCTTCTCATCCTTAATTCCCTCATCAGTCTGTACTGTTTCTTCTCATGTCCGTACAAGTACAAGGAAGTGGCAGAGCTGTCCTCAGCACAAACTTCGCCTAAGTGTCTCTTACACCACTTTGGCACCTCAGACTCAAAAGGGGAGCAGGAAACATCAAATTTTGCTTAGCTCTGTGCTGGTGCCAAGCCAGCTTCAGTCAAGAGACTTTCAACAAATCTTTAATATGGTGGATTCTTCAACAAGGTGTCTTCTGTTATACCATAAATAATGGCAATGAAACTTATTAGGAAAGAACGTCAGGGCTTTCTTACATATTATATATATTTTTTTCTCCAAGAAGAATTTCCCTTCACATGTAAGATTTCCCTGTCCCAGCATATGCGCTTTTTGCCAAAATCTCCTCTTGTTGAGTGACAATGAGTTCAAATGATGCAGTAAGTCACTTTTGACCTCTCATTTCATTTCATTTTGTCACAAGTGACTGGTGTTTAGGCTGAACTATTTTCCTGCTTCTGCAGGACTAATGACCTTGGGCTCGTGAAGGTAAATTTTTTGAGGCAAAAACTAGTAAGGAAGTACGTGATTCTCTCAAGATTTCCTTACTAAATACTTCACAGAAGTCTAATGCTGCGGCTTGAGTATAAATTGTCATCTTTGGTACAATGTGGAGTTAATGTTTAGCCTTTATTTTTTTTCCTTGATTAGTTTTCTCTTTGCTCACTCAAGCAAATCTTGTGCCTTTTGCTTTTATGTTATTCGTTTTCGATTTGTACACTTTCCATGAGTGAAGGGGAGTTTATGTGGGAGGAATTGTTGTCATTTGAAAGATTCTCTTAAAGCATTTGAATAATATCTTAAATAATAGCGATTTATGTGTCTAAAAGCAATTAAGGTAAATAAATTCAGTATTTTGACTTTTAAAATAATGCATGTTATTGAATTCTTCCCCATATTGTTGAAACTTTGCATGAATTTGGTTTCAAAGGCCAACACTAGGGGTCACCCTTCCTTATTGTAAAGTTTTAGTCATTGTCCAGAGCCCACTGACAACCCATTATCTCCGACGAAAGTGAGGAATTTTGTAAAGAAAAGCAAGACTTTCAGCTCTAAGAGTGCTAGTAATGTTGCTTTTTGTCCTTGCCCTGTTGTGAAGCCCAAATTTGTAACAAAATTTTATGAATGAGGAAATGATGTTGAGCTTTTAGGGGCAAAATATTCTGAGAATAAAATTTATTCAGCTTGAAGTAGGATTTAAAAAAAATAAGCATTTTAGGGTATTATTTATAGGGTATTATTCGAAACCATTAAGTTTAAAATGCATTTTTTATTTAATAATCTATATTATAGATATACTGAGTTTGCTTAAGAAAATAGTACAAATGTCTTCATAAAATGAGATGGGAGGACTTAATGATTATGCATATCAGACTATGGGCTTATAAAAGTTAGCTGAGAATGAAATTTTAGATAAAAGGTGTATGCTGAAATATATAATGTTTGTTCATGCTTTGTTTGTTTGGTGTGTGTGTGTCTGGTTGAAAGAACATTTCCATCTATAATGATGCAAAGAATTTACATAGTAGAAATCGCTAGTTGATCATTTGCTCTGAAGTTCAGTTTTGAAGATAAGTTTAATAATTTTGTCAGGAAGCTTGTGTCTCACTCTGTCCCTATTTCTTCTTAGCTGGATTATTTCACACATAATGTGGTTCTAAAAGAGATCACAATTCTCTCCAACAGTCTTGAATTGTTTTGCTTTCATTTAAAACTGTTACCTCTGCCCTTACACTTTTCCTTGTTTTGAAAGTGTTCCCGTTGATTTTTCATTTCATTCATCCAGATCATAAAGATAATAATCTCAGTTACGAAATGTTTATTATGTGCTAAGCACAGAGTGTTCACATCTTCATTTTAGAGATGAAGAAACTGAGGCACAGTGGTGTAAATGGAATGCCAGAAGCAGGATCTGAACTGGGGCTGCCAGACACCAGAATATATGAATACATTCCTAAACTTTAGGTTGTGCCGAATTGGCTACCCAACCACAAAACTGCCTGTCAGTTACACAGCATACATGCATAAGTGCCCCAAGAGCACCTAAACATGAGTTGGGAAGTGCACAATTACCAGGAATTTTCTGAAGATACTGATATAATTTCAAATGAATGATTCTAACGGTGGCATTTTGGACACAGCAGTGGGATCAGTAGAGTGCCTATCTGAAAAAAGTGGGGATCACCCAACATCCTCAATTTTCCCACAAAGGAAGCACATCAATGAGCAGAGCCAGCAGCCTTTGTAGCAATAACTGGGTAATCCCCTCCTTGGGGACAGTGATGTTTGAGGGTGTTGGGAAGACAGGGAATGGTTAAACAGGATATAATGACATGTAATTGGTTCTTTAGGCAGATTTGCCCCCGGTCTATAGCTTTCCCCAAATTCAGAGTAACAACAAATTTCTCCTTCCTCTGCGCGCCTTAGCAATTTGTATATGTGTTATTACTGTAATTTGCTCATTACCTCATAATTATGTCTTTGGTTTCCTGCACCTCATCTATATGCTCACGGAAGTCAAGACTATGTCTGGTTCTTTGTCACATCGCCAACATATATCACAGTGCCAAACATACGAGAAACAGATAACAGTTGTGAATAAATGAATTCATAATTTTAAGAGACTCCTTGCCATATTTTGCAATATGAGATTAAAATGTTGCACAACACCATTAAGATGAGGATTGGGGCTGGGTGTACAGGGATGCTATGCTGGACAGATGCAGCAAGTTACAAGTGATTCAGAGAGAGAAAGAGAGAAGGGAAGGGAGGGAAAGGAAGGGAAGGGGAGGGTAGGGGAGGAGGAGGAAAAAGGGAAGGAAAATGATGAGGCTCACCTCATACCTGGACCGAGGTAGCCTTTCTGCGCCAGTTCCCAGGTGGTAGTCTATATGTTGCACTGGAAAGGTTAAAATAATCCTTTGCCAAACTGAGTCTGGTGTAGGCAATTAAATCTCTGCTTCATTGTCAGCATTGACAGAAACTCTATTTGGGGGCTGAGGACACATCCTCTTGTCATCTAGATGCCTGATGAGACATCTGTCACTCTGCATCCATACCTGCTGCTCCTGTTTACACCTCATCAATCTAGTTATAAAATCTGCCAATTTCCCATGTTTGCCCACAACATTTTTACTCACACTTGATTTTTTTGGAGTTGAGAAACCCTCTTTGAAATTTAAGAAGTCATGGGGAAGACTTAAATCATGGAGATACAAGAAGTCATGGATTTAAGAAGTCACAAGCCCACCTCTGTATTGGCTTTGTTCTGTGCATTTAACTCATCACATCTCTCTCATCTGTTCTCTGAGCAAATCCTTCTCCTGGCCTCAGGTAGGTAGCCTTGGCACTAGCAAGTGGAGGGAAGGGAAGAAATGAGCAAGAAAGTTCTTACTTGACTGATGCTTTCAGGAGCTGGTATTGAGCTCTCTGGATCTTGATCTTGTTTTGAAATACCTTTTTCCTCTTAAAGCACTTTTGGGGTTCCTTACAGACTCTCCCGCTTCCACCTCATGTTGTAGATGACCTCACACCTGTAGTTCTCTTGAAAGGGAAAGTTTCTTCCCCACCTTTAAATTTAGACATGCATTACTCTTTAAATGGTTTCTTCAAAGACCTCTGCTTGGTTTTGAGATCAAGAAAAAAGAGCTCCTAATTCTATTTCCCTTGTAGAGGAGAAGCACAGCACACAAACTCGCCAAAAATTCTCTACTAAATTCCTCCAAGACTGTTATATACTCAGTGGGTGAGATGCTAAAGACTCCCGCAAAGCCAGATCATGTCATCATTTTCTGCAAATTTCACAGGTAGTGTTGTACCTGATTTTAATATGTAATCTTAAGGTTTTGGCTGAAAATTGAGATGAAAATAACTCTTAACGTTCTGTTAATCAAGTTACAACTCGGGCCAATATGCTGAAAAAGAACACAAACTCCTTGCAGTTAGAATATTTGCCTCGTGTCACAGAGCCGGTCAATGGCAGATCTACTTTTTTTAAAAAAAAAGTTATGGTTAAAATACGCATCACATAAAATTTATCTTTTTTTTTTTTTTTTT
>NW_016803360.1:2652616-2657215 GCF_001698545.2 Rhinopithecus bieti
TTTTTTTTTTTTTTTTTTTTTTTGAGACGGAGTCTCGCTCTGTCGCCCAGGCTGGACGCTCTGTCGCCCAGGCTGGAGTGCAGTGGCCGGATCTCAGCTCACTGCAAGCTCCGCCTCCTGGATTCACGCCATTCTCCTGCCTCACTCTCCCGAGTAGCTGGGACTACAGGCGCCCGCCACCTTGCCCGGCTAGGTTTTGTATTTTTTTAGTAGAGACGGGGTTTCACCGTTTTGGCCAGGATGGTCTCGATCTCCTGACCTCGTGATCCGCCCGTCTCGGCCTCCCAAAGTGCTGGGATTACAGGCTTGAGCCACCGCACCTGGCCTAAAATTTACCATTTTAACCATTTTTAGGTGTATAAATCAATGGCATAAAGTACATTCACATTGTTGTGCATTGAATCTACTTTAAACCAAAGTCTTTCTTCTTCTAGGCTGTGAGCACGTTGTGTGACACCAGTGATTTTTATTCTGTGCTTTGTGGCACTCTGGGCTTCATGAGAGGTGACCACCAGGCTCTTCATACTCTGTTATTTCTCCAAGTCTTCTCCTCAACTCGAGCATCTTCTCTATGATTAATGAGGTTTCTTACATAAATATTTCACTTTTAAGCTGGGCACAGTGGCAGCTAGCATCCCAGCACAGTGCTGGTGGTCCCAGTTATGAGGGAGGCTGAGGCAGCAGAATCACTTGAGTCCAGGAGTTCGAGACCAATGTGGGCAATATTTATTGAGACTCTGTCTAAATAATATGAACAAATACATAAACAATTTAAAAACACTCTCTACTTTTTTCTCCAGTCCCTCTTTTAAACCCAAGCATCTCCTCTATGATTAATGGGGTTTCTTACATAAATATTTCACTTTTACATTCTACTCAAAACAAATGTTTAAAAACATCTGCACTGTATCTGTCCTCAAGAACCAACTGCTCTATTCCACCATTTTGCCCATTTCTGTTAGAGTTTTCCTCATGTTTCTTTCAACTCCTGAGATAATAAAACAAAACAAACAAACAAAACCCCAAACCAAACAAAACAAAATCCTCTGAGCTATTTGTAAGAATAAACCTAAGTAATATCAATTTACAAAGTCCAATCCCTAAACCTTATCCCTCCTGAAAGTTTAACCAGGTCTTCGTCTCATAATTAAGTAACCCAGGTACTGATTCTGTGTTTCCTGCTCTGGCCTGGAGCATCACTCATTAATTTGTATGATATTTGTAAATACATAAGTAAGGAATTAACCATGAAAGAAAAATGGATGCATTTACCATGCAAATGGGAAATGTTATTTCAAAAAACAATGTAAACCCATGTGAAATCCAAGTGACAAACTCAAAACATGTTTTCACATCTATGTCAGAGCTGGTGAATTCTTGTTTTTAACACTTGATGCTTTTGCTCACCCACTAATATTTCTCCAATTTGAGCTAGCTTCCCGGGATTTCTCATCCTCAGAAGAGTTGCTCCTCCCCTACTTTGTCAGTGTGATTATCTCAGTGCTTTCAGTCTCTGTGAGTAAAATGATCAAAATGAAAATATAAAAATAAGTATTTTTTCTAGTCTTTGAACAGCAAAGATCTTTCTTACCATGAAAAATTCATAGGAACCATAAGGAAAGAGTCAGATTTGGCTGCATGGACATTTAAACAAAATTCATAATAGACAATGAGATGAGACAAATATTTGTAACATTTACTGACATAATACAAATATTATTGAAAATGGAATAATTCCATAAAATGAGAAAAGACAATATATAAACAATTGTTAGGATATACTGATGGTAGAAAATATACAAAAGCTAAACTTCATAGTAAGTAGATGTGAAGAAAAATGAGATACCCTCTTCTTTGCTCTTCAGACTGGTGACGATCAGAAGATGTGATAACCATCAGTGTGACAAGTTTGAAATGAACCAGTACTTTTTAATACGCTGTTGATAGGAGGCTGAACTGGTGCAAAATTTCTGGAGGATTAGGCAATATAGTTTCATTCATTCACTCAAAAATATTCTGTGTCTGCAATGTGTCAAGTATTATACTATTCCAGGCACTGGGGTTAAAACACGAAACATGACTGACAAAAGTCTCTGGCCTCATGGGATTTCATTGTATTAAAACTTGGTGTGCAAACCCTTTGACCCAATAGTAGCACTTCCAGAAATTTATCTTACAGAATAGCTTGCAAAAGTGCACAGAGGTTTATGTAAAATGATATTGATTGTAGCATTGTTAGTCATGTGAAAAATTAGGAACAAGCTGAACTTCATCAATACAGGACTGATTGAATAAATTATGGTATTCATTGTATAAAAAAGTTTCTGTAGCTATTAAAAATAGCTTAGGTAGATTTAGGTACATGGGTTTAGGCATAAAAATATTTACCTCTGTAGACATATTGCATTGAAGAAAATCTGGCAAAACAATCTGACCAAAACTGGTTTCCTCTGGAGGTAAAATTATGGCAGACTTTCATTTCTTTGTGCATTTTAGAGTGGTGTAATCCTGTTTTCCAAAGGGCTTTGGTTGTTTGTACAATTAAAATTTTAAAATTACCATCTTATTTCTATTAATTAAAAATGCAAATTAAAACAACATAAGATATCATTGTTGTCTCTCAAATTGGTTTAAAAAAGAAGAAAAAGAAAAAAAAGAACTGTATCGGCAAAGATGTAGAGAAATATACATCAATATATGGATGTTCTATTGACACCACATTTCTAGGGGACAGTAATTTAGCAGGGGCTAGCTCACGGCATTAGGCAATACTGCTCCCTAGAGGTCATTATCATTCTCTGGTCACGCTTTCAGACATCCCAGGGACTTAGAAATAGATGCCTAGCTAGGATTCTACGCTTAAACGTCCACGCACGGGGATGTGGCTTTACTACCCAATAAACCAGCAAGCGGTTCATCTTCAATCCTGCCTTTGTCAACTGAGGGAGAGGTCAGTGATATGAAAGGAGAGATGTGTGTCATCAGAGACCCAATGCTTGTGAAAGAGCAAAGTCTTGGAAAAGGGAGAGGTTTCTTGTTGGCTAACAAATGAAAGAAAGCACCAGTATTCAGTGTTCCAGAAGAAGGCAGAGCCTGGTTCTGTGGGAAAGAGCAGGAAGACTGAAAGATCAGAGGACAATTCAGCAGGGGGACTACAGAATTGTTCATATCTCCCCGTACTCCTCTCGTCCACTACTTATATGAGGAACAGTTGGGAGAGTAACACTAGAAAGCACCAAACCCCCACATTTGTATTATCACACTGGAATACACTCATTTGGATTTACTAGCAGGGAGGCCAGTGATAAAGATACACATACCAAGGCCAAAAAGCATATCTGTTCACCTAACAATTGCACTGCTAGGAATTTGTCCTAAGGAAAAATACTTGCCATGACCATGGTTTATGCACAAGAACGGTTATTGTAAATAGCAGAAATAATCTAAAGTCCAATCATAAGGGATTACTGAAATATATTTATACCATTATCATGTGATTGCATACAAGGGAGCCTTAAAAATAATCTTGAACAATACTTATTGTCAAGGGAAAATGTTAAAACAATTCAAGTAAAAAATGAGACTGCAAAGCATATATCTCCAATGTTGTAAGAATCTAAAATAGAGGGATATATTCATATGATTAAGAGTATATGTACCAAAATGTTAACAGTGGTTATTCTGGATAGATGGGATTTATTTTTATGAGTGATATTTTCTTATTTATTCTGTTGCTCACTTCTAAAAAAAAACAAATTTTTTTTTGAGAAGTCTTGCTCTGTCGCGCAGAATGGAGTACAGCAGCACAGGATCTCAGGTCACTACAACCTCTGTCTCCTGAGTTTAAGCGATTCTCCTGCCTCAGGCTCCTGAGTAACTGGGATTACAGGCACCCATCACCACACTGGCTAATTTTTTGTATTTTTTGTATTTTTTTTTTTTTTTTTTTTTTTTTTTTTTTTTTTTTTTTTTGAGACGGAGTTTCGCTCTGCCACCCAGGCTGGAGTGCAGTGGCGCGATCTCAGCTCACTGCAAGCTCCGCCTCCCGGGTGTCCGCCATTCTCCTGCCTCAGCCTCCCGAGTAGCTGGGACTACAGGCGCCCGCCACGTCGCCCGGCTAGTTTTTTGTATTTTTAGTAGAGACAGGGTTTCACCATGTTAGCCAGGATGGTCTCGATCTCCTGACCTCGTGATCCGCCCGTCTCGGCCTCCCAAAGTGCTGGGATTACAGGCTTGAGCCGCCGCGCCCGGCCTAATTTTTTGTATTTTTAATAGAGACAGGGTTTTACCATGTTGACCAGGCTTGTCATGACCTCAGGTGATCTACCGCCTCGGTCTCCCAAAGTGCTAGGATTACAGACGTGAACCACTGTGCCCAGCCCACTTCTAAAAATTTTTAATAAACATATCCCTTTTATAGTTAGAAAATATTTAATCCAGAGAAGTATCCCTGCTTGAATTTTAGGTATAATTCAGATTATTACTCTTATGTAATTATTCTCAGAATAGTTATTTACTGGCTTAATTTTAGAGTCAGTGATTTTAGGTAACCTAATATGTGTCTTTAAGATTGTCCCCTTATCACAGAGAACATAATGA
>NW_016803360.1:2657561-2665327 GCF_001698545.2 Rhinopithecus bieti
ATATATATATATATATATATAATGGCTAAAAAAATTTTTTTAACTAACAATGGTATATATGAGTCAGAGACATAAATTCCTCTACACTATTATAGTAGAGTTAATATCACTATTCCATAGGCTCTTTTTGGGAAGTAAATGAAATTAATTCATGCAAAAAGCCTCATGAAGTGTCATTCTCATAGTAGTCTTCATTTATTACCTATTAGCAGTGCAGCATATCTATTATGTTACTGTTTCTTCTTTGCTTTCACCCATCATGCATGCTTTGCAGAGATTTGTATATATTCAGTGTACTTCTAGTTGGTTGGATAGATACTGGTGAGCAACATGTTCACCATTCAGAAATTTTTTTTTTTTTTTTGAGACGGTCTCACACTGATGCCCAGGCTGGAGTGCAGTGGCATGATCTTGGCTCACTACAACCTCTACCTCCTGGGTTCAAGTGATTCTCATGCCTCAGTCTCCTTAGTAACTGGGATTACAGGTGCCCGCCACCACACCCAGCTAATTTTTGTATTTTTAGTGGAGACGGGGTTTCACCATGTTGATCAGGCTGGTCTCAAACTCCTGACCTCCTGCCTCAGTATCCCAAAGTGCTGGGATTACAGGTGGGAGCCACCACACCCAGCCCAAACAATTTTTATTCCCCACCTTGCTGAGAAAAACCCTGAAATCTTCAATGATGAGATAGATGAAATCTGTTACTAAATTTCATATGGCTCCACACTATTAAATGCTGTTTGGCTTGCATTTGTCCTCATTTTCATCAGTAGTTGAAGGAAAGTGCCATCTTCTTGGCAAAATATTATAAGATCTATTGGTTTTTATTATTGTGTAAGCTTGTTTCTTGACATAATCAAATTTTGCTCGAATGTATCAACTAAGTAGAAAGCAATTTTTAATGGCTCTACATTATACTCACAAGTATACTGTGGATAACACTGGAAAATGTATCAACTAAGGAAAAGATAAGCAAATGTAACAGGCACAAATGATGACTTTACATTTATAGTAAAAGTTTCTCACACCCATACCTAAACCCAGGAAATTCAGAGGAAGGCTGGTCTTTAACTGTGAAGCATTTCATTTAACATTTCAATATTGCAATATTTCTAAATAAATATCATGTAAGATTCCTATGAATTGCTCTGTGACATCTTACTACGCAGAACTGAGTTGAAAGTAAAAAGGATCTCTGAAGTCATTGAGATATACAATTTTAGTTTGAAAATGATTTTGCATTTATTTTGCAGTTTTCTACATCAAAGAAAACTATTGATTAAGCAAACCACACTTATTACAACAGCACAAATGTGCAACGTTAAATAGATGTATTAAAATGCGAAACACTTACCTTCATATAATTATATAATTACTAGGCTATTAAACCATAGGTAAGAAACACATAATTTCAGTGGAATATTACTAACAGAAAACTTTGTCGTGGGAATTAGAATGATCAACTTTTCAGAGTCTGAATTATTTATTAACAAGGAAAAATTATCAAATGGCTCTTTGCTCTTCTCATGTTTATAGGGCCATGATGTAAAGAAGAAGCAATATTTAAAGTGTCAAAAGAAGTAGCAAGCTCATCTATACTAAGAATTCAGGATTTTTAACTCTCATAATTTATGATCTAGTAACTTTTAAAAATAAAGGAGGACAGGAAGATGTACTCCTGATTTGTGAACCTCAAGTTATTAAACTATCCAAGTAGTGTTAGTCTCTCTTCAGAGGCAATACATTAAACTTGCTTACTTATTTGTTATGCACATTTATGTTGCTGACTGGAACTAGTATGGTTATCTCTGGAAATTTCACTTCAAGTTTTTACTGGAAATTCAGAGAAATAAAATAATAACTAATTGTTCTCAATCATATTATATAGGTTTGCTACTACTTCCAAAAATAAGGTAGGTAAAATACCCTAATTGACCCTATCAAATAAAATAATAACAGTTTTTAAAATATTTAAACATCTTGAAACATATTAGCTGGCAGAAAGGAAACAAATTTTAAAAGAATAAGCACAAAATGAAAATAGAAACCGTAGAGGTACGAAAGAGCCAAAGCTTGCTTTCACTCTGGAAGACATGGAGTGCAGGGAATAAGATATAAAGCCTAGAACCTTTGCAGGATCGATAGTCTTACAGCAGACACTTTCACAAAGCTCAGATTCTAGTGTAAAGATTTAAGAGTGAAGAATAAAGAACCCACAATGCTGAAGGGGAGAGCAAGGAAATTTTCCTGTATCGACTTTTGTTCTGGGATGAAGGGAAAAAAGAATATAAGAATTTATGTCCATAAACCAACCCTTAAGTAAGTTTGAGGTCCAAATTCCCACTGAGTTGTTCTAAAACACTTAAATGGAGAATTTAGCTTATACTTGTCCAGGGTTGGTAATGCCTTCAGAAAAAATTTGCAGAAGCAAACTCAATTTCTCTCTGGTGAAATACAACTTCAAATATGCTCTCAAGAATTCACTCATACCAGATTTTCAGCTATACGAGTACAGGTTAAAAAACAACAACTCTCTTATAACACACACACACATACACACACACACACACACACACACACACGGAAATAAGTAAGAGACCATATGAGAGGGCCAGATGAAACAGTAGACTTCACAATGAGATTCAACACTTTAGACCTTGTTACAAATGCATCTGAAGTTATTGAGGATAACTAAAAATGTGCATACTAACAGAGTACAATTTTCAAACAAGTAGAAGGAAAAATGTGATCAAGAAAACCCAATTCCAATCTCAAAAATATAAGAAATGAGTAAAAGTGAAAAAGAAACAGGAAAACAAAAAACTCAGGTCAATAACAAGTACATATAAAGTTGATATAAATAAATCCAAACACAGCAGTAGTCACAATGTAATAAATGGGTTAGTCTCTCAAGTGTATCATTTCCAAACTAACAGTAGAATGTAATGAAGAAACAAGACTCTAATCCAAAACAAGACAAAAATTAGTTAAAGCAAAATGAAACAGAAAATATAAACAGAAAACAATAAAAATACATAAGAAAGTGGCACAAATAAATCCAAATGCAACTGTAATTGAAATAAATATAAATGGTTGAACTAGTTTCTAATTACCAAAAAATTATCAGATTAGAATAAAAAAACTTGCTTCTCATACAAGATAAACTTCATATTACAAAAACATAAAAGTAAAAGGATGAGAAAACATAGACTAAAATATATTAAATCAAAAAAAGGAATATTATTATAAGACAACATAGACTTTTAAAGCAAAAGGCATTATTAGATATAAAAAGTACTAAACTGGCTGTAGAAATGATTGAAATGATAGGGGAACAAATCCACTCTTTTAGTGGAAGATTTAAAAGTACAACTCTCCAGGAAATGATAGTTCAAGGAGACAAAATAAAAAGTGAAGATACAGAGCATTGATATGTTTGATCAAATAGACAGAATGATGCTCCCAAGGCATCATTATGGGCTCTGCTTGGATGGACTCGGTATGAGATAGTTCATCATTCACCACTGATCTGCATTACCTTTGTTATATATGTTTTCTATAAGTATGTAGATCTATCTCTAAGCTATCCTCTGTTTATAGCTGCATTGAAATAACAGCAACATAATTGTTAAATTTTTTAAATAAAAACAGTGGTAGGACAGTATTTTCAACAGCCATGAGGCATGACACTTGTAAGTAGAATATAGCTGAATGAATATATAGGCATATATATTTTTTCATTACTTTCTCTATGGATTTGACATGTAAATATAATCTTTTTGTTTATTTCAACATTAGCATAAATAACGATCATTTAAAATTCAATTCTATAATTTTTAGTATTTGTTTTGCACCACAAAATAATAAAAATCTTTGCATGATTTTCCCATAGAACAATCTACATGTCCATAATCTTGTTATTTTAGTTAAGAATTTTGATTTCCCTACTTTTAAAATACAAAATTAGTATTTACACAGTGTAGTTAATTAAATTTACTAGGTAATTTAATCAAATTTACTGCTCTTTTGTTTTCATTTCTTGTGATAATTTTATGCATCAGCTAGACTGCTTTAAGGGATGCCTATGACTAGTCAAACATTATTTCTGGAGAAGGGTGTTTCCTGAAGAGGTTAGCATTTGAATCACTGGAGTAAATAAGGGAGATCTACCCTCAGTAAAGTGGGTGGGCATCATCTAATCTGTCAAGGGACAATTGAATAGAACAAAAAGGTGAAGGAAATGCAAACCCTGGCTTTCTCCTTCAGCTAGGACATTCCCTTTCCCTTGGACATTGAAGCTTCTGGTTTCCTTAGAATTCCACTGGGACATACAAACCACTTTCCTGCAAACTCCACCATCTTTGGCCTCAAACTGGGAGTTAAACCATCAGCTCCCCTGGTTCTCAGGCCTTTGGACTTGGACTGCATTACACCACTGGCTTTCCTGGTTCTCCAGCTTACAGATAGCACATAATGGGACATCCTGGTCTCCATAATCATGTAAGCCTATTCACATAATAAATTTCCTCTTATATATGTGTGTGTATGCATATATATACATATATATGTATGTTCTGTTGCATAGATATATGTACACATATATATATCTGTGTCATATATTCATGTATGTATGTATGTTTATATACATATATATATGTGTAAAATAGACTGTTGGTTTTGTTTATCTGATAACCCTGACTAATATTCTGACTTACCACCTTTTCACTATTCCTTTGATATAGTTCATGGATAAATTTTCTTTTGGAGAATAACTACTGGGTAAAAGATTTTAGATGTTATATATCAGAAAACATTTCTATTTTGCCTTCACTCTTGAATAACATTTTAGTTAAGTATAAATTCTATGTTGATAATTTTCTTTTTCTCCCTTCCGTCTTTCCTTGAATATAATTATTCTGTATAATTTTGAAGTACATTGTTGCAGATGAGAAGTCTACTTTCTATCTGACTGTCATTTGTATATAATTTTTTGTTTGGCTCTGGTAGATTTTAGGATTGTCACTTTTTCCTTGATGTTCTTGTAGGGACAGAATGGTGCAATACCTTTCCTTGCCCATCAGAAGGATCATAGCCTACACTCCCATGACAAAAGATACGTTAACAAGAGCATAACAAATTTATTTAATCAACATTTTACATGACACAGGAGCCTTCAGGAATGCAGAGCTCAAAAGGCCCAGGAAAAACTGTCTTTATGCTTAGGCTCAATGAAGAATAGACAACCATCTAGAAATGTAACTGGAAAAAGGTATGATCTAGTGATAGCAGACTGAGGGGAAAAGTCCACCAAGGCCTGTCTGTTCAGTTTCTTCTTGGCCTCTCTGTGTAGCATTTCTTCCTCCTGGGTATATTGCAGGACTCCTCTGGAATGAGGGTTTTATGACCTATTATCAGACAAGGTAGGTCAGAGAACATTGTTATGGCCAGGTTCTACAGAAGAAGGTGGGAGAAGGTTATAGTAATGTTTCTAGATTTTGTGGTTTGCTTTGGAGGAGAAGGGTTCTAGTTTCTATGACTCGCTTTGGAAAAGAGAAACTGGTTTCTATGATTCCCTTTAGGGGAAAGGGAGGGACAGGAGACAGGAGACAGTAGAAGGTCAGAGAGAGACTTGGCTGCTTCTGAGGCCCTCCAGTCTCCTTAAGTTCAGAGTACTCAGCAGGCTAAAGTGCCACACTATGGAGTATTATTTTCTCAGCCCCAGTACTAAAGTGTCAGCCCACTGTGTACATGTGTGGAGTTTGCCAACAAATCAGAATACAATAGTCCCCTCTTATCTGCAGGGAATATGTCCCAAGACCCCCTGTGGATGCCTGAATGGCACAGAGTATCAAAGAACCCCATATATATTATGTTTTTTTCCTATCAAACATTTCTACAAAAAAGTTTAATTCATAAGTTAGCCACAGTAAGAGATTACCAGCAATAACTAACAATGAAATAAAACAATTATAACAATCTTCAGAATGGCATACGATCTAATATGTAATTTTTTATTTCTGGAATTTTCCATTTAAAGTTTTTGAACTGCAGTTGACTAGCAGTAAGTGAAACCACAGATTGGGAAACCATGGAAAATTCTGGAGCATTCTCGAGCAGTTATCGCTTCAATATTATATCTCTACCAGTCTTTCCCATTAAGGAAGAGTTTTAGCCTTTCAACCCACCTTCTATACTTCTCAATTACATTTCTATATTTATTCTAGCTTCTCTGAACTGTATGCAAGATGAGTTCCATCCTTATGTCATCTCCCTAGTCATTCTGTAGTTGTTACCATTTTTATATTAATCATATGTATTGAATTTTATTTTAATGGTATAGCATGACAAGCCACAGACAAAACCCCTCAGACACCGAGTTAAAGAAGGAAGGGGTTTATTCGGCCGAGGGTGTCCACAAGACTCCTGTCTCAAGAGCCGAGCCTCCTGAGTGAGCAATTCCTGTCCCTTTTAAGGGCTCACAACTCTGAGGGGGTGCACATGAGAGGGTCATGATTGATTGAGCAAGGAAGTGGTACGTGACTGGGGGCTGCATGCACCGGTAATTAGATTGGAACAAAACAAGATGGGGATGTTCACAGTGCATTTCTATACAATGTCTGTAATCTACAGATAACAGAACCAATTAGGTCAGGGGTCGATCTTTAACTACCAGGCCCAGGGTGCAGCGCCAGGCTGCCTGTGGATTTCATTTCTGCCTTTTAGTTTTTACTTCTTCATTCTTTGGAGGCAGAAATTGGGCATAAGATGATATGAGGGGTTGTCTCCTCCCTTAATGGCATTGTTTTTTATTTTCAGGATGTTTAAACGATCTTTTTATATTCTCGATAGATTTCTTAAGATTCTCTATTTTTTTTCTTTTCTTCTCTTTTCTTTTCTTTCTTTCTTTTTTTTTTTTCCCCAGACAGGGTCTCACTCTGTCACCCAGGCTTGAATGCAGTGATGCGATCATGACTCAGTGCAGCCTTGACCTCCTGGGCTCCAGTGATTCTCCTACCTAAACTCCTGGGTAGCTGGGACGATAGGTACGGGTCAGCACACTAGCTAATTTTTTGTACTTTTGGTAGAGACGGGGTTTTGCCATGTTGCCCAGGCTGGTCCTGAACTCCTGGCCTCAAGCCATCTACCCACCTCAGCCTCACAAAGTGCTGAAATTACAGGCATGAACTACCATGCCTGGCCTGGATTTCTAAATTTTATAATTTGCTAAATTTAAAGCAACCTATACCTCCTTTTTCCCTTGAAAATCTTCACCATATTTATTTAAAAATCCTCGTCCCAATTTTTTTACAAGTTTAAATTAATTGAAATGAATTTACATTTTAATTGTTGACTTTTCTTAGCTGTGTTTTGATATTATGTTTTTATGTGGTTTCTAATTTTCACTGTTTTCTTTCTCTCTCTTCCTCTCCCTCCCTCGCTTCCTCCCATCCTAACCAGCAGTCTGAATTTGCTTCTGGCTAGCCCTCTGATTCTTCAATTGAGAACCAGGTCAGGAAATGTTAGATAAATTTATAAATCCAGTGATTGGTATAGTTTAGCTTCTTGTCATAATTCTTGTATATTTTTTGTCTATTTTTTTTTTTTTTTTTGAGACAGGCTTTCTCTGTCGCCCAGGCTGGAGAGTGTGGCATAATCTCTGCTCACTGCAAGCTCCGCCTCTGGGGTTCATGCCATTCTCCTGCCTCAGCCTCCTGAGTAGCTGGGACTACAGGCTCCTGCAACCACGCCTGGCTAATTTTTTT
>NW_016803360.1:2665469-2669898 GCF_001698545.2 Rhinopithecus bieti
TAGTGGCATAATCTCTGCTCACTGCAAGCTCCGCCTCTGGGGTTCATGCCATTCTCCTGCCTCAGCCTCCTGAGTAGCTGGGACTACAGGCTCCTGCAACCACGCCTGGCTAATTTTGTTTTTTTTTTTTTTTTTTTTTTACTAGAGACGGGGTTTTACCGTGTTAGCCAGGATGGTCTTGATCTCCTGACCTCGTGATCTGCCCACCTCAGCCTCCCCTGAAACATCAGTGTTTTACAATGTTTTGCATTTATATTCCATTTCTGGTCAATGGAGATACTTACTTTGAATTTGAGTTTGGCTATGCCATTTTGTTTCTCTATATTTTATCTGCTGGTATCATGGAGAAGGGTTTATCAAAGGGTGTATGAATGCTTTGTACTATTTTGACCTGGATATCAATTTATTCATCTTACTGTTCGGTTTTTCATCATCCTTTTCTGCCGTGACCCATATTTTGTCTTCTTGACATTGTGATAATTTTTGAAAGTTTGCCACAGGTCTTTAAGCTTCTTTTTAATTTGTTTAGTGTCTGGCTATTGAATTGCAAGTCTTTGCCACCCTTCCAGGTGTAGTTCTATTATTCTTGTAGCTGCAATAGCACTGTTTCTTGGTCCTCTGCATTTTACTCTGTGCCGTAGCCCATTCTTCTCTTACACTCTTCTGTTATGTTCTGCATTTTGTTCTCAAATGCACTGGAGAGGAGAAAAACAATAACATCTTTTCCTTACCTACTGGTAGGTTAATGACTGAGGCACCTATAATGAAAGCCAGATTAATGAGAAAAGCATACAAATTTATTTATTGTTTTACATGACATGGGAGCCTTCAGAAATGACCTGAAGAAACAGGGAAACCTGTGTATTTTTTACTCAGATTTTTAATGCTCAGACTTGATGAGGAATGTACAGTTGTAGGGAAGTATGATTGGACAAAGTGGGTATGATTTAATTATAATAAACTGGGAGGAATTTAGCAAGGCCTGTTTGTTCTGATTCTTCTTTGTGTCCCTGTGTCTTCAGAGGTAAGTGTGGAGTCCTAATTAAGGAAAAGGAGTCAGACTGGCAGGAGCAGGGAAAAGCAGAAAGAAAAAGAAGATACGCTCTAAGTTGCTTTTCATGGTCCAGAACACACAGCCCTCCTGCACAAATAATTCATAATATTCCTGTACCCAAATATTGCCAAACCCTCGGCCGAAAGAAAAATTCAAGTTAGCTCACTGCAACCTTGGCATTATCAGTGTTGCACAAAACCCTCTTCAGCCCACAGCACAAGCACCATCCTACGAAGTCCTCAGCAAGCCTTTGTTTCCCTGCAGTCAGTTCCTATCTTGCTGACTTGCCCATTACACCCTTGCAACATATTTCCATACTTCTAATAAGTCTGCTGTTCTTTACCTACAACTGTTGTAGTAAATTCTTTTTACTGCCTGTGTGACACTGGCCCCAGATAGTCGTGACCTGTGACAATAAGGATGTTCTTTGCTTCTGGGTATGAGGAGGGCACCCCGGAATGAGGGCCTATGACCTACTTCAAAGGAAGATCGAGAATTATTTTATGGCCTGCTTCAGAGGAAAATGTTGGGAGAAAATCAGAGAGACTGTCCTGCTTCTGCTGTTTTCTTAAATGCCACAGTGCCGTATTTTTGGGGTAGTGTGTGTCCTGAGCTCCATCAGTACCATTTTTTTTCTGTTGACCCCTTAAACACAGATATTATTTTTAAAACTATCAATTCTAGCCATCTGACAAAAAAGTTCTTGAATTTATAGGATGTGCTCTCGCTATATGTGACCAGATCTCATCTTGGTTGTTGTGACTTTCACGGATGTCTTTGGTGCCTCATCCATATCCTGTTGGCATTCACTCTAAAGGTTTGCTTTTTGCAAATACATGACTCTTCCACTTAGGGAATTTTATGTTTGTATTAGTTTGCTTAGGCCACATACAATACAAATCAGAAATTCTGGAGGTATAATACCTCCAAAACAAGTCACCAGAAATTTTGGAGAAGATGTGATGTGTAATTGTTACAGGTTGCTTGCTTCTCATTTGGGATAAGTCTGATGCATGTTTTGCACTGTCTCCTGGAGTTCCTTAGTGGCACTTAGTTCCACTTGCCCTCAGTGGTAGTTTACTTGTAATGCAGCTTCTATTGATTTTATTTTTTTCCTTTTTTTCTCTATTCTTTTGTAGACACTTACCTGGATCACTGAAAAAACAAATTACTTATATTCTAACCTTTTTCACTGGGTTTGCCTCTGGGGAAATTCAAACTCAGATACAAGTCAGTCTCATCTGCCTACTGTATTTAGTGTTTATCCATTTCTATTTGGTCTCACAACATATTGTGGCTATCTCTTCTGAATGTTTTTAATTTGCTCTCTGTATACATGTCTCCTTTATCTATGTGCTGAACTAGTCATATACTCTTTAAGAGGAGTTCTTTTATTGATATGGACAGGAGGCAGGGAAATACTGGGTAGAAGAGGGTGGTTCCCTGGCAAAGGCCCCACCCTCAAGCCTGGAAACCCATGGGCCTAAATAGGAATAGGCATTCCTGTTTTGGTACTTAAATGGTGCCTTTTTCCAAGACCACTCTGGCCTACCACACCCCTATCCTGTGCCCATATAAACCCCAAGCTCCACTGGCAGAGCAGCAGAGTAGAGTGGCAGAGGAAAAGAGAAGAGTGTTAGGCAGGAATCTAGACCCAACATGGCGGCATTACCCAACGTAGCAGGCCTTTTGTTAAAAACTCCCTTCACCCTTGTACACACCCGCAGACTTACATGCATCAGAGTTCTGGCTGGGCAACCACACTCCCCCATGACCTGCAGCTCACCTGCATTCCACAAGTTTGTAAACAGCAGTTTTGGTTGACAGTTTCCAAAGACCCCTTCCTCATGACCCTTACTCAACTCCTACCCTAGTAGTTTCAAGACCCCCCAGGCCCTGTTTGCACAACCAGCTTCCCTACTCTCGGGCTATAAAAAGCCCCTACCCTCCTCCCTCAGCGCGACTTCCTCAGCCCACACCTTTGGACCGAGGAACCTTGCCCACAAGCCCTAATAAAGGCTATTCTCACTGCCATTTCCCTTGTGTCTTCGTTCCCGGTTCGGCTCCAGCCTCAGTTTACCTTTACAAAGAGGAGTATCAACGTCAAGAGGAATTTGGCTGGGGACTGTGGGAGAGGAGCTCGGCCACAGGACAGCTGAACTCCAGGGGAAGATCATCTTCCCACTCCATCCCCTTTCTAGCTCCCCATCCATCCTGCTGAGAGCCATCTCTAGCACTCAATAAAATCCCCATATTCACCATCCTTCAAGTCCATGTGACCTGTTTCTTCCTGGATGCTGGACAAGAACCCTGGTACCAAAAGGGCAGGATGTAAAAGGCTGTCACCCTGACTCTCCCCTGAGCTGGTTAACACTTAGCCATCTGCAAATGGCAACTGCTAAAAGGGCATTAATTGTAACACACTCCTAGATGCTACCGTGGGGCTGGAGCCCAAAAGCGCTTGCCCAGGTGCCTGCCTGTCTGCATGCTCCTCCTCCTGTAAGGAAGCAAATGAGCCACGCCCCCCGTTTCAAGTCCCATGGAGGGGTCAGGGAACTCTCATGTTTCATTACTTTTGCAACATGTGCTAAGATTCCAGCAACATCCTCAGAAAAATTCTCCCGTATTCACTCCTACGGTCTCTTCCTTTTGGTCTTCCTTGTCTCTCTTTGGAAACATGAACTGCTTTAAAAAACTGCTATATTCATAGTAGAGTTTTCACAACCAGGCATAGTTTAGAGCAGACATAGGCAAGACTTTATCATCCACATAGATACTATGAGTTGTTTCATTTTGTAGCAGCAAAGGTGTGATTGCACAGTACATCCATAGGAAGCTATACTGTAATGCCCAGACCGTTTATTCCCCAAAGAAGACCACCAGAGTCCAGAGTCAAAGCCAAGCGGCAAGGCTCTTTACTGCAAGTTTGAACTTGGTCCCTCCGTTCCACAGCATAAAAGAGGGCCCCGAACGATGCATGTGCTCGCTTTTTATATCCCGATGTAAACAGGATATGTAAGGTTACAGAGGAACAAGGGAATTCTTTTGGTTACAGCATTACAATTGGTTAACATTTTAAGTTATACTTTTAGCAGTTTTTTTATTGGTTCCCGCGCTTTCAGTAAAACCACTCCACAAACGGTTGTGACCTTATCGGGGACTCTCCAGGTGGTGTTTTTGAGACAAATGGAGGAATGTTTGTACTGGGCCCAGGACTGAGATATATGGAGGAATGTTTGTACTGGGCCCAGGAAGTTGAGACAAATGGAGGAATGTTTGTACTGGGCCCAGGAAGTTGAGACAAATGGAGGAATGTTTGTACTGGGCCCAGGACGTTGAGACAAATGGAGGAATGTTTGTACTGGGCCCAGGACT
>NW_016803360.1:2673317-2679081 GCF_001698545.2 Rhinopithecus bieti
ATATGGAGGAATGTTTGTACTGGGCCCAGGACTGAGATATATGTTTGATTTCTTACATTACCTGTTTGTTGAATTAAGAATTTAAAAGAGGGGAGTAATAGATGGTATGGTTTAAAGCTTGGTTTACAAATATCAGATGTGATGGCATCTTATAGTACTACTTCTTTTCTTTCTACTTTTTTAGTATAAAATAATATTTAATAATACTTTATTTGGATAAAATACTTAATACTTAATATTATATAGTATATACTTAGTACTTTTATTTGAATAAAATAATTATCTAATGGGTAAAATGGTTAATCTGTGTAAATGTATTCTGGATACATAACTATCTTTTATAATGCTACAACTAGCAAGAACTTTCTTGTTTCGTATTTTTCTTCTTCTCGTATTTTTCTTCTTTTCATTTTTTCAGCAGGGAAGTCACATTGATTTCTGCTATAGAAAGAAGGCTAAAAACAGCCACAAACTGCTCTATGGGGCAATTTAGTATCGAAAATCAGCTAGCAGAATAGGTAACATTCAAAGACAAAACACCACCAGGCAAATTCAAGAGCATTTAGACCCAACTTACGTTTAATCTCTCCCCAGTTGATAATAGGCAAATATTGATAGTGGATACTAAAATCTACAAAGCAAAAAAGAATGATTCATGGCTATTGAAAAAAACCACTGCAGTCAGTTGTTTCTTTTCGTCTGCCAGTTGCTTCTCCTTTTTATCTCTTGGATTGGCTTATTGTTTCAAGCTTTGTTCCTCACTTAGAGGCAATTTACACAGAAAAGAGGTTTTCATTTGCATATTCTGCTGAGGAACTCAAAGCATGTTTCCTTGGAAACTTTGGTTGTCTGAAACAATTATTTACGTAAACAATGTTTTTTATCAAGGCTAATATTTCTAAAGAAAGAAGAATATTAATAGTTTGCCCCAAATAAAGCATAAATTAAGACTAACATATTTTATCCTGAGATTCATTAGGATTAGCAAAATTTAATTATTTTGTTGTAGGACTCTTTCCTTAGTTCAGCTAAAATCAGGGGTCCTTATCACATGGCCATAAAAAATTAGGCTAGCAGAAAATTTTGAAGGGTGAGGAGGGGAAGATTTATGGGGTGAAAAGGAAAAGAGAGAAGCAGGGACTCTCTGCAAGGCCTGAGTCCCTGCTAGTGTGCTTCTAGCCTCGCAGCTGGAATCCCAGGTTCCACCCAGGAAGAGGAGGGGCCAGGCTCCTCCCTGTTGCAAATGGCATGAACTTCTGTGTTTCTACTCTAGTGTGCACTCTTCTCAGTGTACAGGCTAGTTGGAGTTTCTTTGGGGATCCCTTCCCACCTGGCTGTCTCACGTTCAACAACACTTTGAAATAATCACCAAAACTTTCATAACATACATTAGGTTACATGTTCAATACGTTATACAACAGTAACACCTCCTACCTAATTTAGGACTGGTAGGTGAAAAGTTAATTGAAATAGTTGTCTAAAGTGTCATATCAGAAGAAAACAAAAAGATAGATACTGTTAAAGAAAAAATATTTATGTCACTTGTTAAAGATGGTAATGCAGACTTTATTCAAAGGGGGCCATAGAAATAGGTATAGGAATGCCTGCAATGGGATTCTGCAGCTGGGGAGAGGGAGTGGACTCAACTCCAACTGGGACAATACCATAATTCATGCCAAATTTTAATTTTAAAATTTATTTCCAAAATAAACACAATAGTGAAGATGTAAAAAATATATCTATATATATAAAGACAATATATGTATATGTACATCACACATATATTCTATCTTTTAAAATAGGAATTCCTAAGCGAATAATACTTTTATGCTTTCTCTTACATTAGCAAATTATTTGAAATGGGGAGACTAACATTCGGAAATGTTATCAGATGTGTCTTATAATTTTCCTCTTTTCTCTAAGTGCCAGTTCTGTTCAGAAGTTGAAAAACAAATCAAGTATCACCCACCTATTTAACATTGTTGTCAGAATCCTTCAACTCCACATGTAGCTGATCCCCAGATCTTTGACTCCCAATTATGACAAGGTATCCAGTGTTTTCTTTTTCGGTTTCTTACCCTAATCTCTAGCTCCATTTTGTAGCTTATTTTCTTTCCCAAAATGAAAAGTTATGTTATAACTAATTTATTGCCTTTCTACTCACATATAGTTATATTAAAAATTTGGGCATTGTAAGAAATGACGTAATAGTAGAAAAGATAGATTTGGAACTAAAACCAAACAGGGAGTAGATGCACCATTGTCGTAAAATCCAGCTTATCTTCCCAGAAAGAAATCAAAATTTCTTGAATGTCTTCTATATCAGCCTGAGTTTGGCAGCCTATATATTACTGATAGTTGATAAATATGTATTGAAAGTCTCAAAATTATAGATTGAAATTGGCAAGCTTATTTATTCTGGCAAAACTGACATTCACTTTACTAGAATTTAGGCAGCCATCTCAGCTCTTCATGGACAACATAACCTCAAAATTATGACAGAAATTGAGGAAAAAATCATGATTAAATATTCCCAATTCTCAGTTTGGTTCCATGTACTTAGAAGTTCTTCATGTTTTATTTAAATGAATTTTCATTGTCAAATTAAATACCACTTACAAATTTTTCTCTCCAGCCAAATCTTTTCTCTGAATATCAGGTTTCTACATCTGTTTGCAGTTAGTGACTCCCAAACTCAATTCCCAATCTTTCCCCCCACACCCCCTCACACTTCCCAAAATCCGTAAAAGCCATCTTCATCTCAATAGCACAAATCCTTCCAAGTGCTTTGGCCGAAAACTTGGGTTCATCATTGACTCCTCTTTTTCTCTCTAATCCTGTATCTAGTCATCAGGAAATGGTGTTTTCTGTAATTTCAAAGTATGTATAGCAGCTTAACCACTTCTCTGTCTGAATCACCATCTATAGACTAGAAGATTGCAACAGACTTCTATCTGTTCCTCCTAGACTTTTAAATGGTCTTCTTACCCCTCACCTTGCTCCTTTACAATTTGTTCACATTAAACCAACCAACTGAACTTTTTAAAATGTAATTTTCTGTTTTTTTTTTTTTGAGACGGAGTCTCGCTCTGTCACCCAGGCTGGAGTGCAGTGGCCAGATCTCAGCTCACTGCAAGCTCCGCCTCCTGGGTTTAGGCCATTCTCCTGCCTCAGCCTCCCGAGTAGCTGGGACTACAGGCGCCCGGCACGTCGCCCGGCTAGTTTTTTGTATTTTTTAGTAGAGACGGGGTTTCACCGTGTTAGCCAGGATGGTCTTGATCTCCTGACCTCGTGATCCGCCCGTCTCGGCCTCCCAAAGTGCTGGGATTACAGGCTTGAGCCACCGTGCCCGGCCTAAAATGTAATTTTCATGTCATTTCTCTGATAAAATTCTCCATTGGTGCCTCATTTCAATTTAAAAGCTGAAGTTCTCACAATGGCCTATAAGCCCCTTCATGACCTGGTTTACTGTTACCTGTCTTACACAGGAATACTGATCAAGATCTACCAGGGGAAGGGGCCCTAGTGAACACAGCCTGATGTCAGGGGAGAGCCTTGAGGAGATCTTTGGCTCCCAATTATGAGTACAAAAAAGTACAAACTAGGAGTTTGTACTCATAGGAACGAGTACTCATAGGAATTGTACTCATATGAATGAGTACAAACTAAAGGAGTCTCAACAAAACAGCAATGCAGACTTCACTTAGCTCAGTCCCTGATTATATTATGAGGATAGCTATGCCTCTTGATTTTATTTGTCAAGCAGCAGTTGGTGGGGAAAACTTATCTGGAAGAAGTCAATATCCTTTGGAGTCACCACAACTTTTTACACACAATTTGTATGTTTCATTAAATACTACTAGACATGTTATGAGATAGGATAATATGATCAGAAATACAAAGAAAAAACCAGACCATACAGCAAATCCACACGGTGATTCTGTTATTAGAGTTAGCAGATAGAAACATTAACATAGCTGTAATTAATGCATTCAAGAATTTAGAAAAATGGGAAAAAGATGAAAAGTTAGACAATGTTATAGAATTACAAATTGTACAGCAAATTGATATTCAAGGCTCAAATTAAGCTCTATAGAAATTTTATAAACAGTAGAAGATAGGATTCAATAGAAAATCTGAGGCCTGAATGCTCAAAAGAGAAAGGACATTAGAGAAATATGAAACACGTGGATATGATCAGGAGTTCCAGGAAAAAGTAAAAAGTGTAGCAGAAGTAATATTTGAGTAGATCATAGCCAGGATTTTTTTTAACAACTGATGAAGGACTCAAGAGAAAGACTCAGAGAAGGACTGTGCTAGAAAACAACCAGAATAACAAATACAAATAAATCATATGCAGGCATATAATAGCAAAGCTCTGAAAACCAAAGTCTAATAGAAAATCTTAAAAGCAGGAAAAGTGAACAAGACACTTCACCTTCAAAGTCTGACAGCTAAATACTCAGCAGAAATTATGGAAGCCATTTATTAAAAAGTCAAAATATAATAGATGCTAGCAAGGTTGTGGCAAAAAGGGAATGCTTAATGCTTATATGCTACTGGTGGGAATATACATTAGTTCAGCCATTGTGAAAAGCTGTGTGGCAGTTCCACACAGCTTATTTGACCCTGCAATCCATTATTGTGTGTATACCCAAAGGACTATAAATCGTTCTAACATAAAGACACATCCATGCGTATATTCATCTCAGCAATATTCACAATAGCAGAGACATGAAATCAAACTAAATGCCCCTCAATGGTAGATGGATAAAGAAAATATGGTACATATATAATATAGAATACTACGCGGCCATAAAAAGGAACAAGATCATGTCATTTGCGGCAACATAGATAGAGCTGGAGGCCATTATCCTAAGCAAATTAACACAGGAACAGAAAACCAAATGCCACATGTTCTCACTTATAAGTGAGAGCTAAACACTGAATACACGTGGACACAAGAGAACAACAGATACTGGGGCCTGCTTGTGGGTGAAGGGTGGAAATAGGGAGAGGATCAAAAAACCACCTATAGGGTACTATGCTTATTACCTGGCTGATGAAATAATCTGTACACCAAACTCACGTGACATAAAATTTACCTATAACACAAACCAGCACATGTACCCTTGAACGTAAAATGAAAGTTAAAAAATACATACATAAAACAAAATCATGATGGAAGCCAGAAATCAATAGAATGACACCTTAAAAATGCTAGAGAAAAAATGCCTACCTGAATTCTACATCAAGCAAATAACCCTTCCAAATGTAGACAAAATAATTAATGACATTTTCAGAAAAATAAAGAATGAGAAGTCACCACCAGCAGATCTGAATGAACAGAAACACTTAGGAAATTCCTCAGGCAAAAGTAAAATAATTTGAGATAGAGATGTAATGCCCAGACCGTTTATTCCCCAAAGAAGACCACCAGAGTCCAGAGTCAAAGCCAAGCGGCAAGGATCTTTACTGCAAGTTCGAACTTGGTCCCTCCGTTCCACAGCATACAAGAGGGCCCCGAACAATGCGTGTGCTCGCTTTTATAGCCCGATGTAAACAGGACTTGTAAGGTTACAGAGGAACAAGGGAATTCTTTAGGTTACAGCATTACAATTGGTTAACATTTTAAGTTATACATTTTAGCAGGTTTCTATTGGTTCCTGTGCTTTCAGTAAAACCGCAAATGGCTGTGTCCTTATCAGGGACTTTCCAGGTGGTGTTTTCTAAAAGGGAGATATATGATAGTCTCTAAGTTGAG
>NW_016803360.1:2682038-2684817 GCF_001698545.2 Rhinopithecus bieti
AAACAGTCAAAAGTTTAAAATTAAAATTTTATGAAGCAAAAAAGTTATTGAACAGAAATTTTTTTTATAAATTAGTGTAGCCTAAGTGTACAGTGTTTATAAGTCTATAGCAGTAGAGTATAGTAATATCCCAGGCCTTCACATGCACTCATCACTCACTCACTGACTTACCCAGAGCAATTTCCGGTCTTGCAAGCTCCATTTCAGGTAATTGCCCTATATAGGTGTACCATTTTTTATCTTTTCTATTGTATTTTTACTGTAACATTTCCATGTTTCAGTATGTTTAGATATACAAGTACTTATTATGTTACAATAGCCTACAGTATTCAGTACAGTAACATGCTGTACAGGTTGTATAGCTTTGTAGTCTAGGAGCAAAAGGCTATACCTTTTTATATATACCTTTTATATAGTCTATATATGTAGTAGACTATATCATCTAAGTTTGCACAGCAGTAAAATCACCTAACGGTGCGTTTCTCAGAATATCTCCCTGTTGTTAAGAGACATATGTCTGTATATGCTTATTATTTTTTTTTGGTGGATATATTTTTACATCTTTCTACATCCTACTCAAAAGCAGAAATTATTTCAACCATCTTATATTGTGCCTTCTGTTTGTGGAGACAGAATTATCTCTACTGTCTGTGTTCACCAACAGACCAATTTCTTTCCTACCATCCTTTTATTAAGGGTACGGCCATCCCTGAGTGCGGCTATGAGTAGGTCCAAGATTTTGTCTCTTAGTTTCTTTCTGCACCTTAAAATACAAACCATTAGTTCATTGAAGTCAATAAATCGTTTATGAAGAGTGATGATTAGGTTTTGGTGTATCACACAGGTTATTAGTGCTTTGTTTCTATTCTCTCTTCTCTCACTCACCCTTTTAGCAACTCATGGGGGAGTTCCCCCATCCCCAATGCGCTAAACTATACCTATGAAAGCTTGTTTTCTAGATTTTATTCAGCATTTCTAGGGGTTCTGTGGTTGGACAATATCTACTGTGCCATATTGACAGAAAACAGAAGTCCCTTTTTATGCCTCCATGTAACTTTTGACCTTTCCATCACACAATCTGGAAATACTGTTTTCTTCTTCTGAAACCCTTCAAAATTTTTCAGTTCCCCCTTAATGACACTTATCGTGTTCTCTGTTATGTCACTACTAGTTTGCATGCATGTCCTAGATGTACTATGAGAATGTAAGTTTAATAATGAAATAATATTCTTACATTCTTTATATCTTTAGGGCCAGGTGTAATACATTGCAATATACTATGCAC
The DNA here is from genome assembly GCF_001698545.2 of Rhinopithecus bieti. Lineage (NCBI taxonomy): Eukaryota > Metazoa > Chordata > Mammalia > Primates > Cercopithecidae > Rhinopithecus > Rhinopithecus bieti. The sequence goes on from NW_016803360.1 coordinate 2,683,324, forward strand.
TCAATGGAATAACCGATGTATGGAGAGTATAATAATGTCAATGAATTTCTCCAGACAAAAAGCAAAACATTTCCATGACCCAGGTAAAATTCTGCAGTTTTTGATCCCTTTAGTTGTAGAAACAGACAAGAAAAAAATCCAAAGACAAGAAGACAACGGTGCTTTTCTCAAGCCAATTACAGCGAAGTTATATTGCCTTCATTATATAGTTGCCAGATTTAGCAAACTATTATAATAATATAAATCTCTCCATTAAATTTGAATTTCAAATAAACAATGAATTTTTAAATATATAAATATGTCTCAAATCGCAGTATTTGTTGTTTATCTGGAATTCAAATTTAAATAGATGTCCTGTATTTTATCTGGTAACCCCAATTCACATTACAAGTAAGATGCTCAGAATCTAAACTTCAGGTTTAGACTCCTTAGACTGTATCCTATACCCCAAATATCTCTCTCAATGCCACTTCTCTCATTATCAGGAGAACCCACTCACGATGTTTAACGTGGGTTCTTTTCTATTTCCTAAGTGTCTCGGCTGGGTTGATAAATAAAGGGAAAGAGCACAAGAGAGAGAAATTTAAAGCTGGGTGTCTGGGGGAGACATCACATGTCGCAGGATCTGTGATGCTCCCCCAGCCGTAAAACCAGCAAGTTTTTATTAGCGATTTTGAAAAGCGAAGGGAGTGCACGAATAGGGTGTGGGTCACAGAGATCACATACTTCACGAGGTAATAAAATATCACAAAGCAAATGGAGGCAGGGTGAGATCACAGGACCACCTGATGAAGTGAAATTAAAATTGCTAATGAAGTTTCGGGCACGCATTGTCATTGATAACATCTTATCAGGAAACAGGGTTTAAGAGCAGATAACCTGTCTGACCACAGTTTATTAGGCGGGAATTTTCCTCCATCTAAAAAGCCTGGGAGCGCTACAGGAGACCGGGGCTTATTTCATCCCTTAGGCTTCAACCATAAAAAAAGGGACACCTTAAAAAGGGGCGGTCTGTAAGCCTACCTTCAGGGCGCATTCTCTTTCTCAGGGATGTTCCTTGCTGAGAAAAAGAATTCAGCGATATTTCTCCTATTTGCTTATGAAAGAGGAGGAGTATAGCTCTGTTCCGTCCAGCTCACCTGCGTCCAGTTCAAAGATACCTCTCCTTCCCTGAACATCGCTGTTACCCTGTTCTTTTTTTAAGATGCCCAGATTTCATATTGTTCAAACACATGTGCTCTACAAACAATTTGTGCAGTTGATACAATCACAGGGTCCTGAGGCGACATTCATCCTCCTCAGTTTACAAAGAAGATGACAGGATTAAGAGATTAAAGTAAAGACAGGCATAGGAAAACACAAGAGTATTGATTGGGGAAGTGATAAGTGTCCATGAAATCTTCAAAATTTATGTTCAGAGATTACAGTAAAGACAGGTGTAAGAAATTATGCAAGTATTAATTTGGGGAACTAATAAATGTCCATGAAATCTTC
>NW_016803360.1:2685707-2695324 GCF_001698545.2 Rhinopithecus bieti
AAAAAAAAAAAAAAAAAAAATACAACCAAAACTCATCATAAATAGGTCTTTTAGACACAAAATTGCACATACCACCAGAATTTCTCTCCAGATCACATACTACTTACTGCACACCACAACTTCCCCACTATTAAAGTATGCAAAAAGTCTAGAAATCAAATAGACACATTATTGGAATTATGAACAAATAAACTGCTACCTAAAATTGTTGTTTTATTATTATTATCAGAAGAGGGAAGAGAATATGGAATTGTTAAATGTTTCAAGTGAAATAAAAGAAGTTTTGAGTATTTTAAGTACATGTTTTGTTTTGTGAGACAATAGAGATTTTAAATTACAGCAAAAATAATGGTTACATGGAATATAAGGAAATACTTGTAACTGGAGTATAAACCAGGAAGATAACTGACAACTGTGGATAATTTTCAGAGGAACACTTATGATCATCTTTTTCAGATGAATATTTTCTTGATGATTTTGCACATTCTACAGATTTCTCTGTGGTTTGTTTATATATAATGAGTCAGATTTTAGGAATGGAAAGGACCATTTTCTTGTGGTTCTCAACCATTTTCCTGTGGTTCTCAACCATTTTCCCCCTACTCAACACACCTGAGGAAAACAACCAACTCCTAAAGGTAACCACTGGAGTGGTTCCCAAAATGGTAGTAGTTCAGAATTCTGGTGAAGGATTGGGAGGCTACAGAGTGACAAAAGTAGCTTGATGAAGTCCTCCAAATAATTCTGGCATCCGGCTGGGTGCAGTGACTCACCCCTATAATTCCAGCACTTTGGGAGGCCTAGGCAGGGGGATCACCTGAGGTCAGGAGTTCGAGACCAGCCTGGCCACCATAGCAAAATCCCATCTCCACCAAAAATACAAAAGTTAGCCGGGTGTGGTGGTGGGTGCCTGTAATCCCAGCTACTCAGGAGGCTGAGGCAGAATCACTTGAACTGGGGAGGTGGAGGTTACAGTGAGCTGAGATCGCACCACTGCACTCCAGCCTGGGCGACAGAGTGAGACTCTTTCTCAAAATAATAATAATAATAATTCTGGTATCATTTTTCCTTTCTGAAGAATCATATATCTAATATAAACTTTTTTTTTAATGAGGTAATTGAGAGTCAGTTTTGTCCAACATTGCTGAGAAAATCAGATAAGAAAACAGAATTGGAAACGATGTCTATGTCTCCCATTTTTAAATGCAGTGCTCTTTCTAATGCACCATATTTTACCCTCCTCTTCATATACTTCTCTTAGTGACTGTAATGATTTATCACTTCGGTTCACAAATGCATGTGGATTCTTTGACCTTTTTCTTTTTCAAAAAAACTGATTTTGTTTAACTGTGTTAAAACAGTGAGTCTCTGGCAGATAAATATTCAGACATGAATTGCCTTAGTTATTCCTACTCTGCTGCTTCCTGACAAACTCAAAGGTATCAATATAGTTCTACCAGTTCTTAAGCAGATCTTGTCTTTTTGTATTACGTAAGGTTTTGGAACACATTGTTAGAATCTTTAATCAGGGATGAAAAAGTTCAGACCTCTTGCCCTAATGATTAATTCTGATTAACTCATTTAACCAATCTGGTTTATAATTCCATCCTGTGGTTTCACTAATTTCGTAAGTTCAGATGGTCCTATAACAAGGAGGATAATCTTATGGGACAGTAGTCAGTGATGATGCACAGTCCTTTTCTAGTATCAGAGACAAGTGGGTGAAAAGAGGCATTGGCATGCAGCTGAGATCTGTCAGTTCCTGCTCATGGCACCTGGTTCTTGGGTGAGAATCAGAGCCAATTTCATCATATCAAAATGACTAATCCTACTCACTATGTAAATTATTTTACATCCATCAATCTAATTTCTGAGCTTTGAGATATACCCTTTTTTTGTTATGTCTTGAACTTTCTTTTGGTCTATTAAATATCTGTGTATATAAACTCATCAGAATTATATATTTTTTAGTATACATTCATTCATTTATGTTAAAAATATAGTCATTGAGCTCCTCCTATATGCCAAACATTGTCCTAAGTCATGGGCACAGAACAGTCACTACAGCAGTCTTTGCTCTCATGGAGTTTATAGCCTGGTTGAAACTTATAATTTTACAGTCTGGCTGGTAAAGATTTTACACACACACATATGCATGTGTATGTGTGTGTGTGTGTATATATATATGTTTATAAATATATATGTATATGTCTGTGGGTATATGTTTGGTGATAAGGGGTAATAAAATAAAGTGAGTAAGGGGACAGAATTTCCCAGGGGTGTTATTTTAGCTAGACAGCAAATGCCTCCCATATGTAGTAATGTATAAGTGGAGATATAGATTAAGTGAAGGAGTGAGCCAGGGTGAAATCAGACAAAAGAACATTTCAATTCTTGCTTTGGGAGGAGCTTGGTTTGTATGTTTGTAGAATTGCGGAGAGGTGATTTGGTAGGAGCACCATGACAGGAAAGTGAGAGAACCTGGCATCTGAGAAGTTGTCAGGAACCAGGTGATGTAGGGCTTTGTAGGCCTAGTAAAGAGTTTGGACTTTATTCTCTATAACATGTGCATATACTGGGGGGTTTTGAGTTGATGAAGGAGATGATCTTGTTTATGTTTTAAAAAATAGTACAGGAAAACACCAGCAAGATGGGAGATTATAGATGCCTGGCATTTATCCTCTCAAAAACAAAGGACTAAGGCAGAAGATACACAGCTAAGATTTGACTGGAGTGTTGAAGGGGAGAGTGCTGGAGTGCAGTGGGGGAGTGGAGAGGTACCTATGGTGATTGGAGATCCAAGAGGGAAGTGTGGAGGTGCCTCACCTCTGCAGCCCCATCTCCCCTAGCCTGGATAAGACCTGACTGGAGTCAGAATGAATTCTTGTTGAGGGGAAAAGGTAAGCAGAAGAATTCCACAGCCTCCATTGCCATCACAAACACCTATAGTCCTTGTAACAGGAGACTCCCACAATCTCCCAGGTTGGAGGACTTCCAGGTTTTCATGCCACTGCATTGCCCTGGATTGGGAGCACAGGGCGTGTACTCCTCACACCCTATCCACTCCCTGTGAGGCAACTTGTTTCAGCACCGTGCCATCTTGAGAATGGAACCACCTCTGAAGTGCGCCCTCCTCTGGAGGCCAGTGGCCACTGTAATTCCCCAGCATTGAGGCTCCATTTTTGTTCCTCCAAGGGCACGTCAGTGGCTGAACACCACAACCCCAGTAGCATGGAACCTAAGCCCAGGATTGGTTGTGATGTTGTTCCTAGGCAGGAGGGAAGTCAACTCCTGTTACCCTAACTTCCAGTCAGAGAAACAATCTGATATTCCCACCGAGAACCTGCCCTTAAGCTGGTCAAACTGCTGCCTACTCTTCCCACCAAGCGGGAGAGGCCTTTAAGCCTCCGAGCAGCTGACGTGCTCCCAGGCCAGCAAAGTGGCTACATACCTGATTCAAGAACCTGAGTAACAACCCTGAGGGCCCCACCCCATGGCAGACGAGCCCTTAACCTGCCCAATGGCCCTGCACCTGCAGCCAGAGCCTGAGAAAAACCTCTGTGGGTTGCCCCTAGCATAAAAACCCCAGGCCAGCTGAGCAGCTGTGTACCCATGTCCCAGGACTGAGAGAGACCTCTGCAGGCTTCCCCTGGTGGGCAGGCCCCTAGGCCAGTCAAGCAGCTGTCTGCCCATTGATATGCTTTGGCTGTGTCCCTACCTAAATCTCAATTTGAATTTTATCTCCCACAATTCCCACATGTTGTGGGAGGGACCCAGCGGGGCAGAGGGAGTGGGGTAATTGAATCATGGGTGCTGGTCCTTTCCTGTGTCATTCTTCTGATAGTGAATAAGTTTCGTAAGATCTGATGGATTTATCAGGGGTTTCTGCTCTTGCTTCTTCCTCATTTTTCTCTTGCTGCTGCCATGTAAGAAGTGCCTTTTGCCTCCCACCATAATTCTGAGGCCTCCCCAGCTGTATGGAACTGTAAATCCAATTGAACTTCTTTTTGTTCCCAGTTTTAGGTATGTCTTTATCAGCAGCGTGAAAATGAACGAATACACGTATGCTCCGAGCCGAAAACTAGCCCCATGGGCCACCCCCCACAGACATAACCCCAGGCCAGCCAAGCAGCTTTGCACCTATAGCCCACTCCTGAGAAGCTGCCCTGCAGGCTGCCCCTGGCATACATACCCCTAAGTCAGCCAAGCAGTTTTGCGCCCACATCTCATGCTGGAGAAATAGTCCCACTAGGCCACTCACAGCAGATATGCACCTAGACCAACTGAGAAGCTGTGTAGCCATATACCAGACCTGAGAAACAGCTCTGTCAGCTGCCCCTGTTGGCCAAAACCCACCATGCCCCCAAGTTGGCCAAAATCGACCAAAACCAAGATGGTGACAAGAAGTGATTTCTGCTCGTCCTCACTGCTCATTATATGCTAATTATAAGGCATAAGCATGCTAAAAGACACTCTTACAAGCACCATGACAGTTTACAGATGCCATGGCAACATCCAGAGGTTGCCCCATGTGGTGTAAAAAGGAGAGGAACTCTCAACTTTGGGAATTGCCCACCCCTTTCCTGGAAAATTCGTGAACACTCCACCCCTTGTTTAGCATATAATCAAGAAATAACCATAAAATAGCCAACGAGCAGCCCATGCTGCTGCTCTGCCTATGGAGTAGTCATTGTTTATTCCTTTAATGAACTTGCTTTCACATAAGAAAAAAAAAAGAAAAGTAAGAAGCCAGGAATAAAAAGTTAAACACTGCATGTTCTCACTCATAGGCAGACACTAAAAATAGTTGATGTTATAAAACTAAAAAGCAGAACAGAGGATACTAGAGACCAGGAACGGTAGAGAGAAATGGGAGTTCAGGAGACATTTGTTGAAGAATGCAACATATATAGCTAGATAGGAGGAATAAGTTCTAAGGTTCTGTACCACTGTAGGATGAGTATAGTTAATAATAATATATAATTTTAAATGGCTAGAAGGAAGACATTGAATGTTCCCAGCAAAAAGAAATGATAAATGTTCAAGATAATGAATATGTTAATTACCCCAATCTGATCACTATACATCATGTGTGTTGAACATTACTATGTACCCCATTAATGTGTATAATCATTTTTTGTCAATTCAAAAAATAAAATAAATATTAGTCAGAAAAACCATTGGCAGTGGAGAAGGAGCAAGAAATCTGTAACTGGTTGTGAGCAATTAATTGTAAACACCACGGCACTTGGACCTACCCTGAAGGCATTTTAAAGGGAATGTTTTCAATATTTTCCAGTAGGATGGGGACAGTCTGATCTCAGTGCCCCCACTGTCTCCCGGCCTTTTCTGGAGCCCCAGCCTTGCTGTAGCCACTTGCAGAACAGCCTTGAATGCCCAACCAGGGTGCTCCTGAGGCCATCATAGCTCCTTCACTGGGAGACTGTGCCTGACTATCAGCACCCCCTGACATGCAACTACCCCTCTGCAGCCTCTCCTCATTGCAGCCTCCCCCAACCACTTTGCAGATGCACACTCACCAATGCCTGCGCCATACACTGTTTTGCTGGCACATGCAGGTGGACTTTGCCTCTTCTCCTCCACTAGCATGCATGCACACACTACATTGCTCCACTGCCATTGCCACAAATGTGCTGGTATGGCTAATGCTACCAAACCCCCATGGGCACCCCACCCCCACCAATGTGTGGGCACCTTTCTGCACCACTGCACACTGTTGCCAGTGTGAGCATGTGCATGGATGCTCGCCTCCCACCCTCACCCACGCCCCACCCCTGCCAATGCATATGTACCTCATCATGCCATGGCTCCTGCTGGTATGTAGTTGCAGGTAAGGATCCCACTGCTATTGCCCCAATGAAGCACTGTGGTAGGCACTCCTCGTTGAATGTTGATGCCAGCAGACCTGCAACACTTCAGCTCCAAAATGCAGCAGGTTTCTAACCTCAAGGGGTCACAGAATAAAGCAATGGGCCTAGAAACAGCCCTTCAGGGCTATAGCACACAGCCCAAGAGTGATAAGCTGAGCTTTGGTCCCCTGAAATCTCCCAGTAACAAGACCAGTCAGGTGAGCCCACCTTATACAACAATCAAACCCTCAAGGTATCAAATATAAAAGGAGAAAACCTCTTCCAAAGGACAGCAACTTCAAAGATTCAAGGAATATCAACTCACACAGATGAGAAATAACTAGCACAAGAGCTCTGACAACTCAAAAAGCCAGAGTGCCTTCTTACTTCCAAATGAACACCCAAGTTTCCCAGCAATGGTTGTTAACCAAGCTGAAATGGCTGAAATGACAGAGTTCAGAACCTGGATAGGAATAAAGATCATCAAGATTCAGGAGAAAGTTGAAACCCAATCTAAGGAATCTAAGGAATCTAATAAAACAATACAAAGAATGAAAGATGAAATAGCCATTTTAAGAAAGAACAAAACTGATCCAAGGGAGCTGAAAAACTCACTACAAGAATTTCATAACATAATTGCAAGTATTAACAGCAGATTGGACCAAAGTGAGGAAAGAATCTCAGAGCTCAAAGACTGGTTCTTGGAATCAATATAGTCAAATGAAAATAAGGAAAAATAATAAAAAGAAATGAGCAAAACCTCTGGGAAATATGGGATTATATGAGGAAAACAAGTCTATGACTCATTGATGTCTTTAAAGGGAGGGAGAGAAAGCAAGCAACTTGGAAAACATATTTGAGGATACTGTCTTATGAAAATTTCCCCAACCTCACTAGAGACTAGGCCAACATTCAAATTCTGGAATTGTGAATAATCCCTGTGAGATACCACAAAAAGATGACCATCCCCATTACACATAATTATCAGATTCTCCAAGGTCAACATGAAAGAAAAGGGGCAGGTTACCTACAAAGGGAACACAATTAAGCAAACAGTGCAAACTTTCAGCAGAAACTCTAAAAGCAAGAAGCAATTGGGTACCTATATTCAGTATTCTTAAGGAAAGAAATTCCAACCAGGAATTTCATATCTAGCCAAACTAAGCTTCATAAGTGATAGAGAAATAAGATCCTTTTCAGACAAGCAAATGCTAAGGAAATTTACCACCAGACCTGCCTTATAAGGTGTCTTTGCCTTATAAGGTGTCTCTAAGGGAGTGCTAAATATGGAAACGAAAGACTGTTACAGCCATCACCACACATAAAAAAACCACTTAAGGACATAGACCATTGACACTATAAAGCAACTACACAATCAAGTCTGCGTAACAACCAGCTAACAACACACTGGGATGTATTAATCTGTTCTCATGCTGCTGATAAAGACATACCTGAGACTGGAAAATTTACGAAAGAAAGAGGTTTAATTGGACTTACAGTTCCACATGGCTGGGGAGGCCTCACAATCATGGTAGAAGGCAAGAAGGAACAAGTCACATCTTATGTGGATTGGTGGCAGGCAAAGAGAGAGAGAACTTGTGCAGGGGAATTCCTCTTTTCTAAAACCATAGGTCTTGTGAGACTTATTCACTCTCATGAGAACAGCATGGGAAAGACTTGCCCCTGTGATTCAATTACCTCCCACAACACATGGGAATTCAAGATGAGATTTGGCGGGGGACACAGCCAAATCATGTCACAGGATAATATCCAAACATATCAATATTAACCTTGAACAAAATAGGCTTAAATGCCCCACTTAAGAGGCAGAGAGTGGCAAGTTGGAAAAGAAATAATACTCAGCATGCTGCATTCAAAAGATCCATCTTAAATGCAATGAAACCCATAGGCTTAAAGTAAAAGGATGGGAAAAAAAAAAAAAAAAAAAACAAAACTCTACCAAGCAAATGTAAAATAAACAACAACAACAAAAAAATCAGGGATTGCTACTCTAATTTCAGACAAAACAGACTCAAAACCAACAACTATCAAAAAAAGACAAAGAAGGCCATTTCATAGTGGTAAAGGGTTCAATTCGATAAGAAGACCTAAATATCCTCAATATATATGCACCCAACACAGGAACACCCATATTCATAAAACAAGCTCTTAGAGATGTAGGCAGACATTTAGTTAACCACACAATAATAGTGGGAGACTTCAATACTCCACTGAGAGTATCAGAGAGATCATTGAGACAGAAAACTAACAAAGATATTCAGGACCTAAACTCAACACTGGACCAAATGGACTTAAGAGACATGTATGGAACTCTCTACCCAAAACCAACAGAATATACATTCTTTTCATTTGCACATGACAGGTACTCTAAAATCAACCACACAGTCAGCCATAACACAATTCTCAGCACTTTCAAAGGAACTAAAACAATATCAGCCACACTCTTGTACCACAGCACACACAAAAAAAATCAATACTAAGAAAAGTGCTCAAAACCACACAATTACATGAATATTAAACAACCTGCTCATGAATGACTTTTGGGTCATTCAAACGATTTGAAACAATGAAATTAAGGCAGAAATCAAGAAATTATGAAAATGAAGTTACAACATACCTGAATCTCTGGGACACAGCTAACACAGTATTAAAAGGGAAGTTTATAGTGCTAAATGCCCACGGCAAAAATTAGAAAGATCTAACATTAACAACCTAAATCATACCCAAGGAGCTAAAAAAATAGGACCAAACAAACCCAAAACCTAGCAGAAGACAAGAAATAATCCAAATCAGAGCTGAACTGAATGAAACTAAGATGTGAGAAACCATACAAAAGACAAACATAACCAGAAGATAGTTTGTCGAAAGAATAAAAATATTTATAGATTTCTAGCTAGACTAATAAAAAAAGAGAAGATCCAAACAAACAGACAGAAATTGGATGAAGAGGATGTTACCACCAACTCCACAGAAATACATAAAGCACTCAAAAACTATTTATGAACACCTCTGTATCCACAAACTAGACACCCTACAAGAAATGGATACATTCCTGGAAACGTGCAACCTCCCAAGATTGAACCAGAAAAACACTGAAACCATGGACAGACCAATAACGTTCAAAAATTCAATCAGTAGTAAAAATTCTAGCAATCAAGAAAGCCCTGGACCAGACTGATTCAGAGCCGAATTGTACCAGACATATAAAGAAGTGTTAGTACTATTCCAGGGCCAGGCACAGTGGCACATGCCTGTAATCCCAGCACTTTGGAAAGCTGAGGCAGTTGCATCACTTGAGGCCAGGAGTTTGAGACCAGCCTGGCCAACACGGTGAAACCCCATCTCTACTAAAAATACAAAAATTAGCTGGTCATGGTGGCCCATGCCTTAATCCCAGCTACTCAAGTGGCTGAGGCACAAGAATGGCTTGAGCCTGGGAGGTGGAGGTTGTGGTGAGCTGAGATTGCACCACTGCACTCCAGCCTGGAAGACATAGCAAGACTTGGTCTCAAAAGGAAAAAAAAAAGAAGAAAAGAAAAAAGTGTTAGTACCATTCCTACTGAAACTATTTTTTTAAATTGAGGAGGATGTACTCTTCACTAACTCATTTTACAAGACCAGTATCATCTTGATAGCAAAAGTAGATGGTAGAGACACAACAAAAATCAGAAAACTTCAGGCCAATGTTCTTTTTTTTTTTTTTTTTTTTTTTTTTTTTTTTTTTTT
>NW_016803360.1:2695628-2709218 GCF_001698545.2 Rhinopithecus bieti
TGGCCAGATCTCAGCTCACTGCAAGCTCCGCCTCCCGGGTTTATGCCATTCTCCTGCCTCAGGCTCCCGAGTAGCTGGGACTACAGGCGCCCGCCACCTCGCCCGTCTAGTTTTTTGTATTTTTTAGTAGAGACAGGGTTTCACAGTGTTAGCCAGGATGGTCTCGATCTCCTGACCTCGTGATCCACCTGTCTGGGCCTCCCAAAGTGCTGGGATTACAGGCTTGAGCCACCGCGCCTGGCCAGGCCAATGTTCTTGATGAACATGAATGCAAAACTTTTTAACAAAATAATGGCAAGCTGAACCAAGTAGCACATCAAAAAGCTAATTCACCACTATCGAGTAGGCTTTATTCATGGGATGCATGGTTGGTTCAACATATATGAATCAATAAATATGATTCATCATATGAACAGAACTATAAACCAAAGATCATCTCAATAGATGCAGAAAGGCTTTTGATAAAATTCGGCATTATGTTATGTTATATAAAAAAAAAACCTAAAGAAACTAGGCATTGAAGCAACTTACCTGGAAATAATAACAGCCAGCTATAGCAAACTCACAGCCAACCCTAAGACCGAATGGGCAAAAGCTAGAATCATTCCCCGTGAGAATGGGAACAAGACAATTATGCCCACTCTAATCACTCCTATTCAAAATAGTAATGGAAGTCCTAGAAAGAGGAATCAGGCAAGAGAAAAAGAAGGCATCCAGAAAGGAAAACAGGAAGTCAACATATATCTGTTTGCAGATTATATGATTCTATACCTAGAAAATCCCATAGTCTCGGTCCAAAAGCCCCTTGATCTGATAAACAACTTCAGCAAAGTTTCAGTATACAAAATCAATGTAAAAAATTAGTAGCATTTCTATACCTCAACAATGTACATGTTGAGAAAGCAATCCCATTCACAATAGCCACACATGAAAATAAAATACCTAGGAATACAGCCAACCAGGGAGGAAAAAGATCTCCACAAAGAGAATTACAAAACCCTGCTGAAAGAAATCAGAGATGGCACAAACAAATGGAAAAACATTCCATGCACGTGGATAAGAAGAATCAATATTGTTAAAATGGCCATACTGCCCAAAGCAATCTACAGATTCGATGCTATTCCTATCAAGTTACCAATGACATTTTTACAGAATGTATTAGTCCATTCTCATGCTACTAATGAAAACATACCCAAGACTGGGTAATTTATAAAGAAAAGAGGTTTAATGGACTCATAGTTCAGCATGGCTGAGGAGGCCTCAGGAAACTTACAATCATGGTGGAAGGGGAAGCAAACATATCCTTTTTCACATGGTGACAGCAAGGAGAAGTGCAGAGTGAAGTGAGGGAAAAGCTCCTTATAAAACCATCAGCTCTCATGAGAGCTCACTCACTGCGATGAGAACAGCATAGAGTTAACTGCCCCCATGATTCAATAACCTCCTACCAGGTCCCTCCCACAATATGTGGGGATTGTGGAAACTACAATTTAAGATGAAACTTGGGTGGAGACAAACCAAACTCTATCGTTCTACCCCTGGCCCCCAAATCTTATGTCCTCACATTTCAAAACACAGTCCTGCCTTTGCAACAGTCCCTCAAAGTCTTAACTCATTTCAGCATTAACTCAAGATCCATGTCCAAAGTCTCATTTGAGAAAAGGCAATTCCCTTCCACCTATGAGCCTGTAAATTCAAAAACAAGGTAGCTACTTCCTAGATGCAATGTGGGTACAAGCATTGGGTAAATCAGCCATTCAAAATGGGAGAAATTGGCCAAAATAAATGGGCCACAGGCTCCATGAAAGTTCAGAATCCAATAGGACAAGTTATTAAAGCTTAAAGTTCCATAATGATCTCCTTTGATTTCATGTCTCATATCCAGGGTATGCTGATGCAAGAGGTGGGCTCCCATGGCCTTGGGCAGCTCCACCTCTGTGGCTTTGCAGGGTATAGCTCCCCTCTTGGCTGGTAGCTGGTGTTACACAGGCTGGTGTTGAGTGTCTGTGGCTTTTCCAGGTGCATGGTACAAGCTGTCAGTGGACCTACCATTCTGGGGTCTGGAGGACGTTGGCCCTCTTCTCACAGCTCTACTAGGCAGGGCCCCAGTGGGGACTCTGTGTGGGTGCTGCAGACCCCACATTTTGCTTCTGCATTCCTGTAGCAGAGGTACTCCATGAGGGCTCTGCCCCAGCAATGCAACATTCAGATGTTTCTATACAACCTCTGTAATCTAGGCAGAGGTTCCTAAAGCTTGATTCTTGTCTTCTCTGCAACCCCAGGACCAACATCATGTGAAAGCCACCAAGGCTTGTGGTTTGCATCCTCTGAAGCCATGACCTGAGCTGTACCTTGGCCCCTTTTAGCCATAGCTGGAGCAGTTAGGACACAAGGTACCAAGTCTCTAGGCTGCACACTGCAGGGGGGTTCTGGACCAGGCCCACAAAACCATTTTTCCCTCCTAGGCCTCGACCTATGATGGGAGAGGCTGCCATGGTCTCTGATATGTCCCGGAGATATTTTCCCCATTGTCTTGCCGATTAACAGTTGGTTCCTCCTTAATTACGCAAATTTCTGTAGTTAGCTTGAATTTCTTTTCAAAATAGGTTGTTTTTTTTTTTTTCTTCTCTATTGCATTGTCAGGCTGCAAATTTTCTGAACTTTTATGCCCTCCTTCACTTTTAAATATAAGCTCCAATTCCAAACCACATCTTTGTGAATACATAGATCTGAATGCTTTCAACAGCACCCAAGTCACCTCTTGAATACTTTGCTGCTTAGAAATTTCTTCTGCCAGATATCTTAGATTATCTCTCTCAAGTTCAAAGTTCCATAGATCCCTAGTGCAAGGGAAAAATGCCATGTGTCTTTGCTAAAACAGCAAAATTCACCTTTGTTCAAGTTCCCAACAAGTTCCTCATCTCCATCTGAGACCACCTCAACCTGGGCTTCATTGTCCATATCACTATCAGCATTTGGTCCAAGCCATTCAATAAGTCTCTTGGAAGTTCCAAACTTTCCCATATCTTCCTGTCTTCTTCTGAGCCTGCTACCCAGTTCTGAAGCCACTTCCACATTTTCAGGTATGCTTACAGCAGTAACCCACTCTACCAGTACCAATTTACCATATTAGTCCATTTTCATACCCCTATAAAGAAATACCCAAGACTGGGTAATTTATAAAGAAAAAGAGGTTTAAGGAACTGACAGTTCCACATGACTGGGGAAACCTCAAAATTATAGCAGAATGTGAAGGAGGAGCAAAGGTACATCTTGCATGGTGGCAGGCAAGAGAGCATGTGCAGGGGCACTGCCCTTTATAAAACAATCAGATCTCATGAAACTTATTCACCGTCATGAGAACAGCATGGGACACACCTGCTCCCATGATTCAGTTACCTCCTACCAGTTGCCTCCTATGATACATGGGCATTATGGGAGCTACAATTCAAGATGAGATTCTAGTGGGGACACAGCCAGACCATATCACAGAATTAGAAAAATCTATTCTAAAATTCATGTGGAACCCGAAAAAAGCCCAGGTAGCCAAAGCAACACTAAGTGTATTATGTCATTCTTGCATCACTATAGATAAGTACCTGAAACTTGGTAATTTATAGGAAAAGAGGTTTAATTGGCTCATGGCTCTGCAGGCTGAAAAGGAAGCATGGCAGCAGCTGCTTCTGGGGAGGTCTCAGTGAGATTTTACTGATGGAGAAAGACAAAGTGGAAGCATGGACTTCACATAGCAAAAGCAGGAGCAAGAGAGAGAAGGAGGAAGTGCCATTGACTTTTAAATAACCAGGTCTCATGAGCAGCCACTCACTATCTTCAGGATAGCACCAAGGGGATGGTGCTAAATTATTCATGAAAAATCCTCCCCCATGGCCCAATTACTTCCCACCAGGCCCCACTTCCAACATGAGGGATTACATTTTAACATGAGAGTTGGGTAGGGACACATATCCAAACTATATCACTATGCAAAAAGATCAAAGCTGGAGGCATCACATTACCCAGTTCCAAACTGTATTACAAGGGTACAGTAACCAAAACAGAATGGAACTGGCACAAAAACAGACACATAGACCAATGGAACAGAGTAGAGAGCCCAGAAAAAGACAAGACATCTACAACCACCTGATCTTTGACAAAGTCAACAAAAACAAGCAATGTGGAAAGGACTTCCTATTCAATAAATGGTGTCTGAATAACTGGCTAGCCATGTACAGAAGATTGAAAGAGAACCCTTTCCTTTTACCATATGCAAAAATCAACTCAAGATGGATTAAAGACTTAAATGTAAAACCTAAGACTATAAAACACTAGTCAAAAACCTAGGAAGTATTATTCCGGACACAGGCCCTGGCAAATATTTCATGACAAAGATGACAAAAGCAATTGCAACAAAAATAAAAACTGACAAATGTGACCTAATTAAACTAAAGAGCTTCTGCATAGCAAAAGAATCTGTCAACAGAGTAAACAGACAATCTAGAATGGGAGAAAATATGTGTAAACTATGCATCCTACAAAGGTCTAATATTAAGAATCTATAAGGAGCTTAAACAACTTAACAAATAAAAATAAAAAAAAAACATTAAAAAGTGGGCAAAGGAAACAAACAGAAACTTTTCAAAAGAAGACATGCAAGTGGTCATCAAGCATATGAAAAAATGCACAACATCACTCATTATTAGAGTAATGCAAATCAAAATCGCAATGAATATCATCTCACACCAGTCAGAATGGCTATTATTAAAAAGTCAAAAAATAACCGATGTTGTTTCAGCCAGTGTGGAAAACAGTTTGGCAATTTTTCAAAGAACTTAAAACAAAGCTACCATTTGACCCAGCAATCCCATTATTGGTTATATACCCAAAGGAATGTAAATCATTCTACCATAAAGACACTCTCACATGTACGTTCATTGTTGCATATTCACAATAACAAAGAAATGGAATCAACATAAATTCCCATCAATAGTAGACTGGAAGAAGAACATGTGGCACAGACACAACATGGAATACTATGCAGCCATAAAAAGGAAAGTGAAGCAACACTGATGGAGCTGGAGGTCATTATCCTAAGTGACCTAGTGCAGGAACAAAAACCCAAATACCGCAAGTTCTCACTTATAAGTAGGAGCTAAATAATGAGTACACATGCACACAAAGAAGGGAACAATAGATACTGGGGCCTACTTGTGGGTGGAGAGTGGGAGGACGGTGAGGATCAAAAAGCTGCCCATTGCATACTATGTTTATTACCTGGGTGATGAAATAACATGAACACCATGCACCTGTAACACACAATTTATGTATATGACAAACCTGCTCATGTACCCCTGAACCTAAAAGTCTAAAAATAAAATTTACCATTATTTATGGTGCTATGTCTATTTGTCTGTCTGTATACATTATGTCCGATGTAAGTACTTTGAAGATGCACTTTTTCAATAAAGACATTTTCAATTCCTGGTTCATTTTGTCATAAATGAATGTTTACTGAATATGTTTTCCATATCTATAGGGATAACTATACAATTTGTTTAATATGTCAAATGACATAAATTTTTTTCTAAAGGATATTTCCATTCCTGAGTAGACCCAGTGAGTTGTGGTATATTTTTATACATATTGTTAGATTATTTTAACAAATATTTTACTTTTTATTTTATTAATAACATATTTTACTTGTATTTTATTGAGTGTTTGCATCTCTGTTATAGATTATATTGGACTATAATTTTCCTTTATTTTACTATCTTTGCCTGGGTTTGTTGTTCAGATTATAGATTGAGGAATTTTTCTGATCTTTCTGTTTTCAGGAAGAAATTGTGCAAGATCTGAATGATGTATTTCTTTAATATTTTATCAACCTCAGCTATAAATTCATATGGTTATGTTGTTTTCCTTGCAAAAACATTTTAAACTACTGGTTTAAGTTTAGTAATGATTATAAATGACTATTCAGATTTTCCATTTCTTCTCAATTCAGGTGACTAGTATTTTCCAAGAATTTATTCATTTCATTTAAGTTGTAAAATGTAGTGGCCTATTTCTGCTCCTAATATCCTTATATTACTATATTCCCCTCAAAGATTTCAAATGCAGAAGATTGAGTTATTCATAATCTTTGGATGATGGCACATTTTCATTATGATCCATGTTAGGCCTGTTTCTCTTTCTTTCCTTTCTCTATTTATTCTCCATTTCCAAACCCCATAGCCTATGGATTTGCGTCTATCTTTTACTGTGGTATTAAAATAATAACTCTAGCTTCCCTTATGATATGATAACCCTCAAATATTTTGTACATCCTGTGACTGAAGTTTTCTGTGTTGTTTAACATGTATCTTTAGAATGCAAAAATATCTGGATATTGTTCTTAACTATTCCACTAGTCTTTTCTTTTACTGATGAGTTTAATACGTTCACATTTATAATGATTGCTAACATATTGCGATTGGCTTGCATCTTCTTACAAACTTTCTACTTGTGTGGCTTCTTTATTTTATGTTATTTGCTTTCCCCTCTTTTCACTCTCACCTTCTTTAGATCACATTTTTTAAAACTTCCTCCTTTAATTTTTCTCAATTCATTTTTTTCTCCTAACAGCCTGAAACATTTGTGATCTGCGTATTATTTTTGCAAATAACAAAATCTTAAGCAATCTTAGGTGACGTATTTAACATACTTAACAAATTCTAAATTAAGCAGTATCTTTACCATGATTCCAAATAACATAATTAAAGTACTGTAGTTAATTTAATTTAGAATTCAAAAGTTTATTTAGTGTTTGATATCTTGATTGCCAATTTTTGCCAACAAATTAGGTATTATTGTTATTGTTGTTGTTGCTGTTTTATTTATCATATCAATAATGTATGGACATATCTGTATACATGCACTATCTTTGCCTGTAACTTTTACTCAATTAAACCTTGTATGTCAGATTGATTTCTATTAATATTTGTCAGAGGTAAATATTTTAAACTTTTTTCAGTAATAAGAACCCTATGTGGTAAAAATCCCTAAAATTTTGTATGTCTGAAAAGAAATTTATTTTGCTGTGTTCTTAAAAGATAGATTCATTGGGTACAGAATTCTAAGTTGAAAATTATTTTTCTTGGTATATTAAACATATTCCACTTGCGGTTTCTCTTATCACTGTTAAGAAGTTGTGTCTAAATCTAAATGCTGTTTTCGTGATTTTTTTTTTTTTTTTTTTTTTTTTTTTTTTTGCCATTTTGCAATTCACATGCTGTGTCTAAGCATGGATTTTTAAATTTATTCATCCTGTTTGGGGATCCCCGAATTTCTTAGATCTGGTAATTGGAATTTTTCAACAATTTTGGAAAAAATGTAATCTCTTTGAATAGCTGCACGTGTCTGGAACTTAGCCCTGGAGCTAAGGGAAGAATGAGAAATATCTGAAGTGGAGTTTCCATCTTGATATGCTGGTAGATGGGAGACGAAAAGGAAATTTGGACACAAACATGTAAGAAGAAAGAAGCTGCGAAGGAATAGGGAGAAGACGGCTATCTACAAGCCAAGGAGAGAGGTCTCAGAAGGAACTACTTCTGCTAACACCTGAATTGCAGTCATCTGGTCTTCAGAATTCGTGACTTTCTCATGGAGTTCTAACTTGCTTGAAATTCTTGGTTACCTGAAGTATCTGGCATATTGGAAGGAATCCTCTGGACTTTAGAGTGCAATTACCAGGGCTGGATGAATGGCTAATTGGATTAAGGGTTCTCTGGATTTGCTGTTCTAAAGCTGCTAAAGTACCTGCTTTTCTGGGCTACCTAATGCCTGACCCCTTCACCTAAGGGAAGAATGAGAAATATCTCATGGAGTTCTAACTAGGGTACATGTACCCTAGAACTTACAAGTATAATTACAAGTATAATAAAAAATTAAAAAGATATGATGTCCCCTAGACACAGGGGACACATTAGGTATTTCTCCTAATACTATCCCTCCCCCAGTCACCCACCCCCCAACAGGCCCCAGTGTGTGATGTTCCCTACCCTGTGTCCAAGTGTTCTCATTGTTCAGTTCCCACCTATGAGTGAGAACATGTGGTGTTTGGGTTTCTATCCTTGTGATAGTTTGCTGAGAATGATGGTTTCCAGCATTATCCAGGTCCCTGCAAAGGACAAGAACTCATCCGTGTTTATGGCTGCATAGTATTCTGTGGTATCATATGTGACACATTTTCTTAATCCAGTCTGTCATTGATGGACATTTGGGTTGGTTCCCAGTCTTTGCTATTGTGAATAGTGCCGCAATAAACATACATGTGCATGTGTCTTTATAGTAGCATGATTTATAATCCTTTGGGTGTATACCCAGTAATGGGATTGCTGGGTCAAATGATATTTCTAGTTCTAGATCCTTGAGGAATCACCACACTGTCTTCCACAATGGGTGAACTAATTTACACTCCCACCAACAGTGTAAAGGCGTTCCTATTTCTCTGCATCCTCTCCAGCATCTGTTGTTTCCTGACTTTTTAATGATTGCCATTCTAACTGATGTGAGATGGTATGTCATTGTGGTTTTGATTTGCATTTCTCTGATGGCCAGTGTTGATGAGCATTTTTTCATGTGTCTGTTGGCTGCATAAATGTCTTATTTTGAGAAGTGTCTGTTCATATTCTTTGTCCACTTTTTGATAGGGTTTTTTGTTTTTTTCTTTTAAATTTGCTTGAGTTCTTTGTAGATTCTGGATATTAGACTTTGTCAGATGGGTAGATTGCACATTTTTCTACCATTCTGTAGGTTGCCTGTTCACTCTGATGGTAGTTTCTTTTGCTGTGCAGAAGCTCTTTAGTTTAATTAGATCACATTTGTCTATTTTGGCTTTTGTTGCCATTGCTTTTGGTATTTTAGCCATGAAGTCTTTGCTCATGCCTATGTCCTGAATGGTATTGCCTAGGTTTTCTTCTATGGTTTTTATGGTATTAGGTCTGACATCTAAGTCTTTAATCCATCTTGAATTAATTCTTGTTTTTGTCAGGTTTGTCAAAGATCAGATGGTTGTAGAAGTGTGGTGTTATTTCTGAGGCCTCTGTTCTGTTCCATTGGTCTATATGTCTGTTTTGGTACCAGTACCATGCTGTTTTGGTTACTGTAGGCTTGTCATATAGTTTGAAGTCAGGTAGTTTGATGCCTCCAGCTTTTCTTTTTGCTTAGGATTGTCTTGGCTATGCAGGCTCTTTTTAGGTTCCATATGAACTTTAAAGTAGTTTCTTCCAATACTGTGAAGAAAGTCATTGGTAGCTTAATGGGGATGGCATTGAATCTGTAAATTACCTTGGGCAGTATGGCCATTTTCACTATACTGATTCTTTCTATCCATGAGCATGGAATGTTCTTCCATTTGTTTGTGTCCTCTTATTTTGTTGAACAGTGGTTTGTAGTTCTTGAAGAGGTCCTTCACATCCCTTGTAAGTTGTATTCCTAGGTATTTTATTATTCTCTTTGTGGCAATTCTGAATGGGAGTTCACCCATGATTTGTCTCTCTGTTTGTCTGTTATTGGTGTATAGGAATGCTTGGGATTTTTGCACATTTATTTTGTATCCTGAGACTTGACTGAAGTTGTTTATCAGCTTAAGGAGATTTTGGGCTGAGGCGATGCGGTTTTCTAAATATACGATCATGTAATCTGCAAACAGGGACAATTTGAGTTCTTTTTTTCCTAACTGAATACCCTTTATTTCTTTCTCTGGTCTGATTGCCTTGGCCAGAACTTCTAGCACTATGTTGAACAAGAGTGGTGAGAGAGGGCATCCTTGTCTTCTGCCGGTTTTCAAAGGGAATGCTTTGAGGTTTTGCCCACTCAGTATGATATTGGCTGTGGGCTTGTCATAAACAGCTCTTATTATTTTGAGATACATTCCATCAATACCGAATTTATTGAGAGTTTTTAGCATGAAGGGCTGTTGAATTTTGTCGAAGACCTTTTCTGCATCTATTGAGATAATCATATGGTTTTTGTCGTTGGCTCTGTTTATGTGGTGGATTATGCTTATTGATTTGCATATGTTGAACCAGCCTTGCATCCCAGAGATGAAGCTTACTTGATCATGGTGTATAAGCTTTTTGATGTGTTACTGGATTCGGTTTGCCAGTGTTTTGTTGAGGATTTTCGCATTGATGTTCATCAGGGATATTGGTCTAAAATTCTCTTTTTTTGCTGTGTCTCTGCCAGGCTTTGGTGTCAGGATGATGCTGGCCTCATAAAATGAGTTAGGGAGGATTCGCTCTTTTTCTATTGATTGGAATAGTTTCAGAGGAATGGTACCAGTTCCTCTTTGTAGCTCTTGTAGAATTGGCTGTGAATCCATCTGGTCCTGGTCTTTTTTTGGTTGGTAGGTTACTAATTATTGCCTCAATTTCAGAACCTGTTATTGGTCTATTCAGAGATTCAATTTCTTTCTGGTTTAGTATTGGGAGGGTGTATGTGTCCAGGAATTTATCCATTTCTTCTAGATTTTCTAGTTTATTTGCGCAGAGGTGTTTATAGTATTCTCTGATGGTAGTTTGTATTTCTGTGGGATCAGTGGTGATATCCTCCTTTATCATTTTTTATTGCATCTATTTGATTCTTTTCTCTTTTCTTCCTTATTATTTTGCTAGCTATCCATCAATTTTGGTGATCTTTTCAAAAAACCAGCTCCTGGATTCATTGATTTTTTGAAGGGTTTTGTGTCTCTATCTCCTTCAGTTTTGCTCTGATCTTGTTATTTCTTGCCTTCTGCTAGCTTTTGAATTTGTTTGCTCTTGCTACTCTAGTTCTTTTAATTGTGATGTTAGGGTGTTGATTTTAGATCTTTCCTGCTTTCTTTTGTGGGCATTTATTGCTATAAAATTTCCCTACACACTGCTTTAAATGTGTCCCAGAGATTATCATATGTGGTGTCTCTGTTCTCATTGGTTTCAAATAACATCTTTATTTCTGCCTTCATTTCGNTTTTATGGTATTAGGTCTGACATCTAAGTCTTTAATCCATCTTGAATTAATTCTTGTTTTGTCAGGTTTGTCAAAGATCAGATGGTTGTAGAAGTGTGGTGTTATTTCTGAGGCCTCTGTTCTGTTCCATTGGTCTATATGTCTGTTTTGGTACCAGTACCATGCTGTTTTGGTTACTGTAGGCTTGTCATATAGTTTGAAGTCAGGTAGTTTGATGCCTCCAGCTTTTCTTTTGCTTAGGATTGTCTTGGCTATGCAGGCTCTTTTAGGTTCCATATGAACTTTAAAGTAGTTTCTTCCAATACTGTGAAGAAAGTCATTGGTAGCTTAATGGGGATGGCATTGAATCTGTAAATTACCTTGGGCAGTATGGCCATTTTCACTATACTGATTCTTTCTATCCATGAGCATGGAATGTTCTTCCATTTGTTTGTGTCCTCTTATTTTGTTGAACAGTGGTTTGTAGTTCTTGAAGAGGTCCTTCACATCCCTTGTAAGTTGTATTCCTAGGTATTTTATTATTCTCTTTGTGGCAATTCTGAATGGGAGTTCACCCATGATTTGTCTCTCTGTTTGTCTGTTATTGGTGTATAGGAATGCTTGGGATTTTGCACATTTATTTTGTATCCTGAGACTTGACTGAAGTTGTTTATCAGCTTAAGGAGATTTTGGGCTGAGGCGATGCGGTTTTCTAAATATACGATCATGTAATCTGCAAACAGGGACAATTTGAGTTCTTTTTTTCCTAACTGAATACCCTTTATTTCTTTCTCTGGTCTGATTGCCTTGGCCAGAACTTCTAGCACTATGTTGAACAAGAGTGGTGAGAGAGGGCATCCTTGTCTTCTGCCGGTTTTCAAAGGGAATGCTTTGAGGTTTTGCCCACTCAGTATGATATTGGCTGTGGGCTTGTCATAAACAGCTCTTATTATTTTGAGATACATTCCATCAATACCGAATTTATTGAGAGTTTTAGCATGAAGGGCTGTTGAATTTTGTCGAAGGCCTTTTCTGCATCTATTGAGATAATCATATGGTTTTGTCGTTGGCTCTGTTTATGTGGTGGATTATGCTTATTGATTTGCATATGTTGAACCAGCCTTGCATCCCAGAGATGAAGCTTACTTGATCATGGTGTATAAGCTTTTGATGTGTTACTGGATTCGGTTTGCCAGTGTTTTGTTGAGGATTTTCGCATTGATGTTCATCAGGGATATTGGTCTAAAATTCTCTTTTTTTGCTGTGTCTCTGCCAGGCTTTGGTGTCAGGATGATGCTGGCCTCATAAAATGAGTTAGGGAGGATTCGCTCTTTTCTATTGATTGGAATAGTTTCAGAGGAATGGTACCAGTTCCTCTTTGTAGCTCTTGTAGAATTGGCTGTGAATCCATCTGGTCCTGGTCTTTTTTTGGTTGGTAGGTTACTAATTATTGCCTCAATTTCAGAACCTGTTATTGGTCTATTCAGAGATTCAATTTCTTTCTGGTTTAGTATTGGGAGGGTGTATGTGTCCAGGAATTTATCCATTTCTTCTAGATTTTCTAGTTTATTTGCGCAGAGGTGTTTATAGTATTCTCTGATGGTAGTTTGTATTTCTGTGGGATCAGTGGTGATATCCTCCTTTATCATTTTTTATTGCATCTATTTGATTCTTTTCTCTTTTCTTCCTTATTATTTTTGCTAGCTATCCATCAATTTTGGTGATCTTTTCAAAAAACCAGCTCCTGGATTCATTGATTTTTTGAAGGGTTTTTGTGTCTCTATCTCCTTCAGTTTTGCTCTGATCTTGTTATTTCTTGCCTTCTGCTAGCTTTTGAATTTGTTTGCTCTTGCTACTCTAGTTCTTTTAATTGTGATGTTAGGGTGTTGATTTTAGATCTTTCCTGCTTTCTTTTGTGGGCATTTATTGCTATAAAATTTCCCTACACACTGCTTTAAATGTGTCCCAGAGATTATCATATGTGGTGTCTCTGTTCTCATTGGTTTCAAATAACATCTTTATTTCTGCCTTCATTTCGTTATTTACCCAGTAATCATTCAGGTGCAGGTTGTTCATTTTCCATGTAGTTGTGCAGTTTTGAGTGAGTTTCTTAATCATGAGTTCTAATTTGATTGCACTGTGGTCTGAGAGACAGTTTGTTGTGATTTCTGTTCTTTTATATTTGCTGAGGAGTGCTTTACTTCCAATTACGAGGTCAATATTAGAATAAGTGCAATGTGGTGCTGAGAAGAATGTATACTCTGTTCATTTGGGGTGGAGAGTTCTATAGATGGCTCTTAAGCCTGCTTGGTGCAGAGCTGAGTTCAAGTCCTAGATATCTTTGTTAACCTTCTGTTTCGTTGATCTCTCTAATATTGACAGTGGGGTGTTAAAGTATCCCATTATTATTGTGTGGGAGTATAAGTCTCTTCGTAGGTCTCTGCTTTATGAATCTGTGTGTTCCCATATTGGGTGCATATATATTTCTGATAGTTAGCTCTTCTTGTTGAATTGACCCCTTTACCATTATGTAATGGCCTTCTTTGTCTCTTTTGATCTTTGATGGTTTAAAGTCTGTTTTATCAGAGACTAGGATTGCAAACCCTGCTTTTTTTTTTTTTTTCT
>NW_016803360.1:2712173-2732173 GCF_001698545.2 Rhinopithecus bieti
GCCATAATTATTTTTTGCACCAACCTAATAGATTTAATTTTTCCTTTTTAATTAGAAGAAAAGGACTCGTTTATTTTCTCCCTGGGAGTAGAATGAAGAAATCTAGAATCATTTAGTATTCTGATACGTTTCATATTGGTGGAAAAATAATCAGATAAAAAACATAATTAGAAAAATATATTTAACAGAAATCTTGAAAAAAATATAGGAATAAATCTTAAAATTTATATGATGAACTTTTTTCTGGATACACACTGTTTTTTTTATGTGTGAATTTCCTATAATCTAGGATGTTTTGTTATTAAAGAAAACTATTTTTAAAAAGAACACACTCAAGTAGTAACTTTTTAAAAATGCAAGAGTATATCAGAATCCAAGTATTTTCAGTAATGACATGTTTTGTGTACTATATTAATACCCTACAGGCCAGTTCCTATAACAATCTGTCTTCCCCCTAATGAACAGTGCTGTGATTGCAGATATTTCAAATAAAATCTATCTCTTAACCTAAGAAAATAAACTAAAAGAAAACTCAAATTTCCAGGGTCAGCAAAGCAGGAATCTTTCCAAAAAGAATTTTAATTTTTTATTCTGAATGCATTCCTGAAATATAAAGTTTTCTAACTGAGCATTTCCTTCAATTCTTTGCCTCTCCTGATGACACTGCTAATTCAGTACCATTACATTGTCATCAGGTACCAGGACGGCCCTCTTTAGTTTACAAACCACTACTCCTGTGGCTGTGCCAGATGTAAAATACCTTGCCTTGTTTTGAAACCCTTACTATGACTCCAAGCCACCTTCCTCAATTCTTTCATGACTAGGCTTTTCAGTCTTTCCTTCTCATTCACTAAAGCCTTTAATACGCGAATTACAGCTTTCCACCTCACATCATATTCCTGCCATATTCTTGGTGACTGCAACAAACAATGTGGATGATTTTTGCAACATTCTAATTTCTCAGTTTCTTGCACTCTTATCTCTACCCATCTTCAATCCCTCAGTCACTGTCATAGCCTAAAAATTTTATCATCAAGGACTTACCCACTTCAACCATTTGATTCAGATCTTAATTTCTGCCCACAGCCTCTTCTCAGGACAACTTTCTTACTTAGTTCCTCCCAGCTTGTCTCTCCTCTGCCCTCTCTGGAATCTCTGGCATTGGAATCCTCTTTTTTTTCTGCTTTCCCTGCTGCTGCATTTACATGCATTCTTATTCAGTTTAGATGTCCAGGTTTATTACTTCACTTTCCCAGTATCTTCAGTCTCACGTCAAATTCTCTTTCGATCCTATCTGCTGGGAAAAACATACCTGTATCCATCAGGAACAGTTGTTGCAAGTGATGGAAACTGCTCTGACTCATTAGAGCAGAAAGGAATGTATTAGAAAGATACTTGGTAGCTTACAAAATAGGTTGGAAGACAGGAGAATGAAGCTCAGAAAATAGGCTGGCATCAAGGGAGGTTCTGCAAAGAACCTGTGTGCAGGGTCAGGCCACAGGGACATCTGGGTAGGGTGCTGATGCTGAAGCAGCCAGCCGCACTGACACCGCTCCTCGGAACAGTGCTGCCACAGCACACTAATTCAGATACTGATGGATTAGCAAAGCTGTGCTGTGGCCACAAAAGACTTCTAAACTCTGTGCCTTTGTATCATTTTCTCAAGATTCGGGTGGGAGCAGATGTTATGTTGGTTCAAACAATCACATTCTGGTTTTAAGAATGGGAGGTAGAAAGTTCTCTCCCCTTCATCTCATCACATTTATATTTTTCCATCTTTTGTCTCATTTATTAATCTTCCATGCTCTAGATCCTTCCTCTTCGCATTTTTTTCAGATTTTTTACTTGGTTGATTCTTCTTCTTCTTATGAGATGTTGGAAAATTTATTATGTATGACCCGTCCTGTGCATTCTCCATCCATTATATAGTCCAAGGATGTTTAGAGGATTCCCATTTAAGTAAAGCATTGAGCACCAGCATCCTTGAAAAACCCTGTGGCGACTGTCTTCTGTAGCCCAGTGACCACCATATGTGATGCTGCCAGTAAGACAGGTTTCCTAATTTCAGTAGGGATGGTAAGATCCAAGAGCAACAGAAGCTTAGCAGCTGTGATTTAATAGGACAAGGTAGGTACATTTACTGTAATGGAAAGTAGGCTTGAGTTGGTAATCTAAATATTTTAAGCCACAGGAATTTTAGAGGGGACTATTTATAAAATGGGTGTGTATCAAAGGTGTTTTTAAATCATTGTTGGCAGAGCCACAAGATGATAAAGCTGATTTTTTTTTTAAACTATAGGGTAGAAATAATGGATAGACATAGAAAGAGAATGCTATATTAAGATTTCTAAATTATATACAAAAAAAGTCAGTGCCCTACAGGGCATACAATGTTTTCTATGGGATAAAAATCCTTTGCATATCTACAGGACAAAATTAATCTGCACTGCTACAGAAACAGAATCATCTACATAACTATCAGTTTTCTACTTTTCAACACCTATCCTTATAGAGTTGTAAAATACTATGATCAAAGGCACATCCCCTTGGGGTTAGATAATCCTTGTTAGATAAGCCTCTTAGGCAATATTCTAGTATGACATTGAAAGGACAAGCAGTTTTCCATTATTTCCAAGCATTGGATTTTTTTTTTGTCTTAACAGTTCCTCCCTTATAAACACAAATTCTCTTTATCCCTGGCGGCAGACAACCACTGATGTTTTATGTCACTATAAATTTGATTTGATCTCTTAGAGATTCTGTCAATGGAATCATGTAGAATGTACTCTTTTGAGTCTGGGTATTTGGCTTAGTACAATATCATTGGGCGAAATATATTGTAGTGTTTACCAGTAGTAAATTTTGTTGTTGTTGTTGAGTTGTGTATGGATATCCCAAGATTTGTTTATCCACTTACTTACTTTTCATGTCTTTTATCTTTCCAGTTTTAGCTATTTTGAAAGAAGCTAAGGGTCTTCACATATAATAAGTCTTATGTGAATGCTTTCATTTCTACTGGATAAATAACTCTGAGTTACATTAATGAGATACCTTTATAAGTATCAATCTAAATAAACAGGGAGAGGCTTTCTAAAAGAAAAGGATATTTATTTGGGAATAGAGCATAGCAATGGTAATACATGTGCCATAGTAAACCATATGCATATTCAAAGAGGTAAAGGAAGACAAAGATTTTTAAAGAAAAATTGAAGATGATCACACAATTGTTTTAAAATAATCCTCAGCTACAAAGATCAATCAAAAGGGTGACACCAGTCTGAGGGTTGACAGCCAGTTGCTGGGCAGATATCCTTGCAGAAGTATTGTTTTGTATAAGGATGTGATGGTCTTTTTGCAAGATTATGCTTTTCACAGATTCTTTTGTGATACTTTTTATTATCAAGCATACGAGCAGGAGAACCCTCTCTTCATGGTGTTGCCTGGCTCTATTTGTCAGGGTTTTTTTTTTCAACATTAGTGACTCCATGTTGATTCTGAAAACTTTCCCATGAGAAACTGCCAACAAGTTTTTCAAAATGGTTATGTCATTTTAGAATCTTTTAGTGTATGAAAGTAGCGGGGACTCCCCATCATTACCAACAATTGATATGATCAGTCTTCTTTGTTTTAACTATCATAATGAGTATGTAGCAATAACTTATTGCAGTTTTAATTTTCTTCTTTAAATTAACTTTTAAAATAATACTTTAAGTTCTGGGGTACATGTGTAGAACGTGCAGGTTGGTTACATAGGTATACATGTGTCATGGTGGTTTGCTGCACCCGTCAAACTGTCATTTACATTAGATATTTCTCCTAATACTAAGCCTCCCCTAGCCCTCTACCCTCTGACAAGCCCCGGTGTGTGATGTTCCCCTCTTTGTGTCCACATGTTCTCACTGTTCAACTACCACTTACGAGTGAGAACATGTGGTGTCTGGTTTTCTGTTCTTGTGTTAGTTTGCTGAGAATGATGGTTTCCAGCCTCATCCATGTCCCTGCAAAGGACATGAACTCATCCTTCTTTTTTATGGTTGCATAGTATTCCGTGGTGTATATGTGCCATATTTTCTTTATCCAGTCTTTAACTGATGGACATTTGGGTTGGTTCCAAGTCTTTGCCATTGTGAACAGTGCCACAATAAACATACGTGTGCATGAGTCTTTATAGTAGAATGATTTATAATCTTTTGGGTATATATCCAGTAATGGGGTTCCTGGGTCAAATGGTATTTCTAGTTCTAGATCCTTGAGGAATCGCCACACTGTCTTCCACAATGCTTGAACTAACTTACACTCCCACCAACAGTATAAAAGTGTTCCTATTTCTCCACATCTTCTCCAGCATCTGTTTTTTCCTGGGTTTTAAATGATCACCAATGTAACTGATGTGAGATGGTATCTCAATGTGGTTTTGATTTGCATTTCTCTAATGACCAGTGATGATGAGCATTTTTTTAAGTGTTTGTTGGCTGCATAAATGTCTTCTTTTGAGAACTGTCTGTTCATGTCCTTTGCCCACCTTTTGATGGGGTTGTTTGCTTTTTTCTCGTAAATTTGTTTAACTTCTTTGTAGATTCTGGATATTAGCCCTTTGTCAGATGGGTAGATTGCAACAATTTTCTCCCATTCTGTTGGGTGCCTGTTCACTCTAATGATCATTTCTTTTGCTGTGCAGAAGCTCTTTAGTTTAATAAGATCCCATTTGTCTATTTTGGCTTTTGTTGCCATTGCTTTTGGTGTTTTAGTCATGAAGTCTTTGTCCATGCTTATGTCCTCAATGGTATTGCCTAGGTTCTCTTCTAGGGTTTTTATGGTTTTAGGCCTAAGGTTTAAGTCTTTAATCCATCTTGAATTACTTTTTCTATAAGGTGTAAGGAAGTAATCCAGTTTCAGCTTTCTACATATGGCTAGCCAGTCTTCCTAGCACCATTTATTAAATAGGGAATCCTTTCCTCATTGCTTGTTTTTGTCAGGTTTGCCAAAGATCAAATGGTTGTAGATGTGTGGTGTTATTTCTGAGGTCTCTGTTCTGTTACATTTGTCTATATATCTGTTTTGTTATCAGCACCATGCTGTTTTGGTTACTGTAAGCTTGTAGTATAGCTTGAAGTCAGGTAGTTTGATGCCTCCAGCTTTGTTCTTTTTGCTTAGGATTATCTTGGCTATGCAGGCTCTTTTTAGGTTCCACATGAACTTTAAAGTAGTTTTTTCCAATTCTGTGAAGAAAGTCAATCATAGTTTGATGAGGATAGCATTGAATCTGTAAATTACTTTGGGCAGTATGGCCATTTTTACTATACTGATTCTTCCTATCCATGAGCATGGAATGTTTTTGCATTTGTTTGTGTCCTCTCTTATTTCATTGGGCAGTGGTTTGTAGTTCTCCTTGAAGGGGTCCTTTGCATCCCTTCTAAGTTGTATTCCTAGGTATTTTATTCTCTTTGTAGTAATTGTGAATGGGAGTTCACTCATGATTTGACTGTCTGTCTGTTATTGGTGTATAGGAATGTTTGTGATTTTTGCACATTGATTTTGTATACTGAGACTGCTCTCTAGACTCCTCCTCTCTGGGCAGGGCATCTCTGAAAAATAAGCAGCAGCCTCAGTCATGGACTTGTAGATAAAACCCCTATCTCCCTGGGACAGAGCACCTGCAGGAAGGGGCGACTGTGACGTAGTGTCAGCAGACTTAAAAATCCCTGCTTGACAGCTCTGAGGAGGGCAGTGGTTCTCCCAGCACAGTGTTTGAGTTCTGATAAGGGGCAGACTGCTTCCTCAAGTGGGTCCCTGACCCCTGTGTATCCTGACTGGGAGTCACCTCCCAGTAGGTGCTGACAGACACCTCGTATAGGAGAGTTCTGACTGGCATCTTGTGGGGGCCCCTCTGGGACGACGCGTCCAAAGGAGAGAATAGGCAGCAGTCTTTGTTGCTCTGCAGCCTCCACTGGTGATACCCAGAAAAACAGGGCCTGGAGTGGACCTCCAGCAAACTCCAGCAGATGTGCAGCAGAGGGGTCTGACTGTTAGAAGGAAAACTAACAAACAGAAATTACAAACAACATTAACAAAAAGGATGTCCACTCAGAGACCGTTTCCGAAGGTCACCAGCATCAAAGACCAAAGGTAGATAAATCCACAAAGATGGGGTGAAGCCAGTTCAAAAAGGCTGAAAATTCCAAAAACCAGAATGCTTCCTCTCTTCCAAAGGATCACAACTCCTCACCAGCAAGGGAACAAAACTGGGCAGAGAATGAGTTTGATGAATTGACAGAAGTAGGCTTCAGAAAGTGGATAATAACAAACTCCTCCCCAATGCAAGGAATCTAAGAACCTTGAAAAAAAGGTTAGATGAATTGCTAACTAGAATATACAGTGTAGAGAAGAACATAAATGACCTGATGGAGCTGAAAAACACAGCATGAGAACTTCATGAACCATACACAAGTATCAATAACTGAATCGATCAAGTGGAAGAAAGGATATCAGAAATTGAAGATAAACTCAATGAAATAAAGTGAGAAGACAAGATTAGAGAAAAAAGAGTGAAAATAATAAAACAAAATCTCCAAGAAATACGGCACTATGTGAAAAGACCAAATCTACCTTTGATTGGAGTACCTAAAAGTGATGGGGAGAATGGAACCAAGTTGGAAAACACTCTTCAGGATAGTATCCAAGAGAACTTCCCCAACCTAGCAAGGCAGGCCAACATTCAAATTCAGGAAATACAGAGAACACCACAAAGATATTCCTCGAGAAGAGCAACCCCAAAACACACAATTGTCAGATTCACCAAGGTTGAAATGAAGGAAGAAATGTTAAGGGCATCCAGAGAGAAAGGCTGTGTTACCCACAAAGGGAAGCCCGTCAGACTAACAGTAGATCTCTCGTCAGAAATCCTACAAGCCAGAGGAGAATGGGGGTCAATATTCAACATTCTTCAAGAAAAGAAGTTTCAACCAAGAATTTCATATCCAGCCAAACTGAGCTTCATAGGTCAAGGAGAAATAAAATTCTTTAATTTTCTTTTTCTTTTTTTTTGACAGAGTCTCACTCTCTCACCCAGGCTTGCGTACAGTGGCGTGATCTCGGCTCACTGCAGCCTCCGCCTCCTGAGTTCAAGCAATTTTCCTGTCTCAGCCTTTTAAGTATCTGGTACCAGAGGTGTGCACCACCATGCCTGGCCAATTTTTGTTTTTTTAGTAGAGACAGGGTTTTACCACGTTGCCCAGCCTAGTCTCAAACTCCTGACCTCAAGTGATCTGCCCGCCTTGAACTCCCAAAGTGCTGGGATTACAGGTGTGAGGTAACTGTTGAAGTCTTTTACTTATTTTTGAGGAGTGTGTCTTTTTCTACTAAATATTTATTTTTGAATACTCTTCGTATATTCTAAATATAAGTCATTTTCTAAATATATATACTGAGAATGTTTTCTTTCAGTCTGTGCACTGTCTTACCATTTTCTTAACAGTGTAATTTAAAGAGCCTAAGTTTTGAACTGAAGGGGTACGGGACATGCCATGCCAAAATATGCTGCTTTGGTATATTGAATTATTTTGATCTGAAGGCACTTGCAAAGCAGTAAATGCAGGTAGAGGCTTTTCCGAACTCCCCTTATCTATCAAAAGAAAGATCCTCCAAAAGAAATTCAGTTGTCGTAAGTCTCTTCCCCAGCAGTTTCATCAGCTGGGGAAGATTGACTCTTATCACAGGAGAGGAGACTAGATTTCAACAGTATACCCAAACTTTGTCACAAACAATCATACCCCTCACCTATTCACCTTCCTTCCTTCCTTCCTTCCTTCCTTTCCTTCCTTTCCTTCTTTCTTTCTTTTTTGAGACAGGATCTCACTTTGTCACCCAGACTGGTGGGCAGTGACGTGATCTCTGCTCACTGGAGCCTCAACCTCCTCGGCTCAAGCTATCCTCCATCTCAGCCCCTCACGTAGCTTTAAGTACAGGCATGCACCACCACACTGGCCAATTTTTGTGTTTTTTTTGTAGCGATGGAGTTTCACCATGTTGCCAAGGCTGGTCTTGAACTCCTGGGCTTGAGTGATCCACCCAGCTCAACCGCCCAAAGTGCTGAGATTAGAGGTGTGAGCCACCGCATCTGGCCCCACCTATAATTTTAAGGACCTGTATTAGTCTGTTCTGCGTTGCTATAAAGGAATACCTGAAACTGGGTAATTTATAATGAAAGTTTTATCTGGTTCACAGCTCTGCAGGCTGTACAAGAAGCATGCTGCCAGCATCTGCTTCTCCAGAGGGCTTCAGAGAGCATCCAATTATTGTGAAAGAGGAAGGGGAGCTGGCGTGTCACATGGTGAGAGAAGGAGCAAGAGAAAGAAGTGGAGGTGCCACGATTTTTTTAAACGACCCGTTTTCATGTGTACTAATTGAGCACTTATTATCATTGGAGGGCACCAAACCATTCATGAGAGATATATCCCCATGACCCAAACACCTTCCACCAGCCACCCCCAACACTGGGGGTCACATTTTCGTATGAGATTTGGAGGGTGTAAATAGCCAAACAATATCAAGGTCCATTGAGTTTTCCTAAAAATCATTAACTCTCCCCTAATTGGCCTACTTTACCCTCCTCCCATTCTCCTCTTAAGACTGTATATAAACTTTCAAATCTCACTACTTCTTTTTGGTATTCACTTTTTTTTACCCTTGTGATGCTTCGTGCGTGTACCACTAAAAATTAATAAATTTGTATACCTTTTCTCTTATTGATCTTCCTGTTGTTGGTTTATTTCATAGACCTAACTATCAAACTTAGGAATGTGGTGAGAAAATCTTTCCTGCTCTGTAGAATTTTAATTAAGTCCAATTTACATATATATGCATAAGGATATGGATATATATATGAATGATGATTTTTCTGTACTATCTTTGCGTACTTCACTATTACAAAGAGGGTGTCTTATGTTTTCTTCATAGAAATGTTACATTTTTAGGTTTTATGTTTAGGTCTGTAATACACTTATACACTTTGAACCAATTTTTTTTTTTTTTTAGATGGAGTCTCTCTCTGTCACCCAGGCTGGCGTGCAGTGGCATGATCTTGGCTCACTGCAACCTCTGCCTCCCAGGTTCAAGTGATTCTCCTGCCTCAGCTTCCTAGAGCTAACTTTTATATGTAAAAAGGTAATAGTAGCTGTCAGGTAGTAGTAGAGGTTTACATTTTTTTCCACGTAAATATCAAGTTGTTCTAGTACCATTTGATGAAAATATAATTTTCCTATAAAATTATCTCAGCATCTTTGTCAAAATAAATTCAGTGCAAATGTACAGACTTACTCTGTATTCTGTATTTTGTTCCTTTGATCCTTATCTCACTCCTTATATCAATGACAGATTGTCTTGATTTCTGTAGCAATATACTAAGGCTTAAAATCAAGTAATGCATGTTCTTCAAATTCATTCTTCTATTTATTTATGTATTTATTTATTTATTTATTTATTTTATTAGACTTTAAGTTCTAGGTACAATGTGGCACAACGTGCAGGTTTGTTACATATGTATACTTTGTGCCATGTTGGTGTGCTGCACCCATCACTCGTCAGGGCAACCCATCAACTCATCATTTACTCAGGTATGAACTCCCGAAGCCCATCCCGCTCCAGGCCGCGGAGCCCTCCTCCCTCCCCCCTCCCCATAATAGGCCCCAGTGTGTGATGTTCGCCTTCCCGAATCCAAGTGATCTCTTTGTTCAGTTCCCACCTATGAGTGAGAACATGCGGTGCTTGGTTTTCTGTTCTTGCGATAGTTTGCTGAGAATGATGGTTTCCAGCTGCATCCATGTCCCTACAAAGGACACAAACTCATCCTTTTTTATGGCTGCATAGTATTCCATGGTGTATATGTGCCACATTTTCTTAATCCAGTCTGTCACTGATGGACATTTGGGTTGATTCCAAGTCTTTGTCGTTCTTCTTTTTTAAAAAAATTTTCATTATTCTAGGTTCTTTGCATTTCTATGTAATTTTAGGAACAGCTTAACTTTCACAAAAATCCTCCTTGTGTTTTATTGGGATTGTATTGAAGAGATAGGTCAATTATGGAGAATTGTCTTAACAGCATGAGACCTATGAATTCATGAAGATAGAATTTTCCTCCGTTTCTTCAGGTGTTTTAACATTTTACCCAGAAACGTTTTGAAATATTTAAAATGTAAGTTTTCCGCATATTTTAAGCATTTATCCTTCAGTATTTCTTGTCTTTGCTGCTTTTGTAAATTGTTACAGTTTGAATTTCAATTTCAAGTTATTCATTGCTAGTAAATAGCAATAACATTGATTTTTTACATTGATTTTATATCCTGTATGCTTGTTAAATTTTCTTATTATTTCTCAGAATCACTTTGTATATTTCTTACCATATTCCACATGAATGATCATGTCATCTGGGAATAAAGACAGCTATATTTCCTCCTTATCCATGAGAATGCATTTTGTTTATTTTTCTCACCTTATTGCATTGGCTAAAATTTTCAGTACAGTTTGAGTAGAAGAGCATATACCCTCATAGCTCCTGATATTTAGTGAAAACATTCAATTTTTTCATCATTAAGTATTATGTCACTATAGGTTTTTCATAGATGCCCTGTTTGAGTCAATTTCCCTGAATTTCCATTTTGCTCAGAATTTTTAATGTGGGTGGATAATACATTTTGCTAACTGTTTTTCTGCATCTACTGGGATGTTCATACGACTTAACATTTTATTTTGTCAATATGTTTCAGTATATGGCTTGATTTTCACGTGTTAAACCAACATTGAATTCCTGAGATAATAACTACATTTTTCACTTTTTCATTGTTGTATTATCTTTCTATATATTACTGGAATTGATTTGTCTAGCATTGCTAATTTTATCTAAGTTTTTCATCTATTTTCCAGATGGATATTAGTTTATAGCTTCCTTCCTTCCTTCCTTCCTTCCTTCCTTCCTTTCTTCCTTCCTTCCTTCCTTCCTCTCTCTCTGTCTCCCCGTTCAAATAATTTGGCTCTTTTTCATATCAGGGTAATGTTGGTTTCATAAAATCATTTAGGCAGTGTATTTTCTAAAATTGTTTTCACTTATTGATATTTTCTTTTTCTCAAAGAGCTTGATAAAATTAAATAGTAAATTCTTTGGTTCTACATTTTTTTTGTGCTAAAGTGAATTGAATATGCTTACATTTCTTTAGTAAATTTATGGGTATTTATGTTTTCTATTTTTTCTTGAGTGAACTTCGATTGCTTATGTCTTAGAAGAAATTTTTCCTCTTTATACAAATTGTCAAACTTGGTGTCAAATTTGACACATAAACTTGATCATTTATTCTTAAGTACAAGTACACTTACACCTGTTTCTACAGTTACTAAAGACAAAAAAACCACATGATTATATCAAAAGATGAACAAAACATTTTCAATAAAATTCAACATCTATTTATGTTAAAGACTCTCAATACACTAGGTATTGAAGGGGCATACCTCAAAATAGTAAGAGCTGTATAAAACAAAGCCACAGCAAACATCATAATGAATGGGCAAAAGCTGGAAGCATTCCTCATGAAAACTGTCACAAGACAAGGATGCCCTCTCTCACCACTCATATCATATAGTATTCTCTTCCTATTTCGATGCCCTTTGTTTCTGGCCAGAGCAATTAGGCAAGAGAAAGAAATAAAGGATGTCCAAATAGGAAGAGAAGAAGTCAAACTATCCCTGTTTGCAGACAACATAATCCTATATCTATATCCCATATCCCATAATCCCATCAATTTAGCCCAAAAGCTTCTTAAGCTGATAAACAACTTCAGCAAAGTCTCAGGATACAAAATCAACATGCAAAAATCACTAGCCCTCCTGTACACTAACAACAGTCAAACCAACAGCCATGAACGAATGACTCAAATCAGGAATGAACTCTCATTCACAGCTGCCACAAAAAGAATAAAATACCTAGAAAGACAGGTAACTAGTGAGACAAAAGATCTCTACAAGGAGAACTACAAACCACTGCTCAAAGAAATCAGAGGTGACACAAAGAAATGGAAAAAGCTTTGATAGGAAGAATCAGTACTGTTAAAATGGCCATACTTCCCAAAGCAATTTATAGATTCAATGTTATTCCTATTAAACTACCATTGATATTTCTCCCAGATCTAGAAAATACTATTTTAGAATTTACATGAAACCAAAACAAACAAACAAAAAGAGCTCAAATAGCCAAGGCAATCCTAAGCAAAAAGAATAAAGCTGGAGGCATGGTACTACTCTACTTCAAACTATACTACAGAGCTACTGTAACTAAAACAGCATGGTACTGGTACAAAACAGACATATAGACTAATGGAATAGAATGGAGAACCTAGAAATAAGACTGCACACCTACAACTGTCTGATCTTCAACAAACTTGGCAAAAACAAGCAACAAGGAAAGGATTCCCTATTCAATAAATGGTGCTGAGATAACTGGGTAGCCATATGCAGAAGATTTTAAATTAACTCAATTAACTCATACAAACATTAACTCAAAATGGATTAAAGACTTAAATGTAAAATCTAAAACTGGCCAGCATGGTGGCTCATACCTGTAATCTCAGCACTTTGGAAGGCGGGGATGGGCAGATCACCTGAGGTAAGGAACTTGAGACCAGCCTGGCCAACATGGTGAAACCCCATCTCTACTAAAAATACAAAAATGAGCCAGGCATGGTGGCGCATGCCTGTAATCCCAGCTCCCCACGGGGCTGAGGGAAGAGAATTGCTGGAACCTGGGATGAGCCAAGCATGGTGGCACGTGCCCATAATCCCAGCTACTTGGGAGGGCTGAGGGAGGAGAATAGCTGGAACCCGGGAGTCAGAGATTGCAGTGAGTTGAAGTGGCACCGTTGCACTCCAGCCTGGGCTATAAAATAAGACTGTCTCAAAGAAAAAAAAAAATCTAAAACTATGAAAACCCTAGATGACAACCTAGGCAATACCATTCAGGACATAGGCATGGGCAAAGATTTAATGACAAAGACCCCAAAAGGAATTGCAACAGAAGCAAAAATTGACAAACTAGGATCTAGTTAAACTAAAGAGCTTCTGCACAGCAAGATAAACTATGAACAGAGTAAATAGATTACCTACAGAAAGGGAGAACATTTTTGCAAACTATACATCTGACAAAGTTCTAATATCCAGCATCTATAAGGAACTTAAACAAATTTACAATACAAAACCAAACAATCCCATTAAAAAGTGGGCAGAGAATATGAACACACACTTTTCAAAAGAAGACATACATGCGGCCAACAATTATAATTGTAAAAAGCTCGACGTCACTGATCATTAGAGAAATGCAAATCAAAACCACAATGAGATAACATCTTACACCAGTCACAATGGCTATTACTGAAAAGTCAAAAAAAGAACAGACAGACGCTGGCAAGGTTATGGAGAAAAAGGGATGCTTATACACTTTTGATGGGACTGTAAATTAGTTCAACCATTGTGGAAGACAGCATGGCGATTCCTCGAAGACCTAAAGAAAGAATTACCATTCGACCTAGCAATCTCATTACTGGGTATGTACTCAAAGGAATATAAATCATTTTATTATAAAGATACCCACATGCATGTTCATTGCAGCACTATTCACAATGGCAAAGACATGGAATCAACCTACATGCCCATCAATGATAGACTGGACAGAGAAAATGGTACATAACACCATGGAATGCAATGCAGCTGTAAAAAAGAATGAAATCATGTCCTTTGCAGGGACATGGATGGAGCTGGAGGCCATTATTCTTAGCAAACTAACACAGGAGCAGAAAACCAAATACCGCATGTTCTCACTTATAAGTGGAAGCTAAATGATGAGAACACATGAACACACAGAGGGGAACAACACACACTGGGGCCTATGAGAAGGTGGAGGGTGGGAGGAGAGAGAGGATTTGGAAAAATAACTAATGGTTACTAGGCTTAATACCTGAGTGATGAAATAACCTGTATAACATACCCCCATGAGACACGTTTACCTATGTAACCAATCTGTACATGTACCTGTGAATTTAAAAAGTTAAAAAAAAATCTTATGTCATGAAAGGGCTTCTGAATTTATGATATTTCTATTGATTGTATGTTTGTTATATTACTGTACAGTTTTACTTTTTAAATGTAGCCAAGTATTTTAAATTCTCTTATTGCTTTAATCTGACAGAATTATATTATGCCTCTACTAAAAAAATAAATGTTTTTTAATAGCTACAAGCTACAGTTGACATTACATTTATAGAAACATAGATTGAAAAGTCATGTAAAAGGAAGAAGCATATATGAAAGAAAATAAGTTTTTGTTTGACTTAAAGATTTGTTTAACTTTGCTCATTTATTAATTTGTTAAATCTACAAACATTGGGCTTAGCCCCAGCAATGTAACACATTACTATGTACTGAGGATATAAAGTTATATAAGACCTCTTTAATGTCCATGAAGTCACATGTTCAAAAAGGTAAAAATTAATTTGATACCATGTTAAAAGTGATAATTTAGATATGTAGTATATATACTCAATGAATAACTATACAATCAGTACATTTTATAGTATTAGTAGTAATAACCATGATAATATTATGATTATGTCAGCCTGTATTTCCCAGCTTTAAAAATAGTACTTTATTATATTTGCGTAGAACTCCAGATTAGTTCTAGTACCTGTATTGATCACAGTATATTTTTAGTGTTTTAAAGTCCTACAGCTTAGGGC
The DNA here is from genome assembly GCF_001698545.2 of Rhinopithecus bieti. Lineage (NCBI taxonomy): Eukaryota > Metazoa > Chordata > Mammalia > Primates > Cercopithecidae > Rhinopithecus > Rhinopithecus bieti. The sequence continues at coordinate 2,726,942 of NW_016803360.1, forward strand.
ACTGGAGTTTTCATGACTGGAAATGTGAGTCTTTTCCAAAACGTTCTGCACTCAGGAGTTATAAACTTGTGGGATCCCAGAAAGAAAGTTAAGAAGATTGTAAATGTGGCAGGATGACTTCAGCTGACAGATTGGTTTCTAAGCCTAACTGAAACATCCTTGAATACTAGCAGGAGGAAAAATAACCCTGATGCATAAATGCAGGGAAGCTTATTTCCTACTTAGGCATATAGGAGAGAGGTTGGTGGCCCATATTTAAGTATATGTCCATTTTTAAAACCACAGACTAGTAAGGTTTTGGAATACTGGATACAATTAAAATAAATTCCTATCAATTGAGATAACATCATCACATCCTAAAATGTTTGTTCCATTCTGAGGAAGCTTAACTAATACAATTATATAAGACAATTTTTTCTATAAGAAATGAGCACAGACAGCAGTATTGAGAGTTTTTCTCCTACTGAATTAATGTGGGGATAGAAAAGACTAAGAGTTATGTTATTTTATTTTTTGCTATTTCAAGCCAAAAGGATTGTGATCAAAGAAGAAAACAACGAACTAAGAATAATGTGTTAGAAATTATCTCATAGAAATAGCTGAATTAATTTGTATAATTTAACAAATTATTTATAATTACTATTACTATTCTTTTATTCAACTTTTTATTTTGAAAAAAATCATAGGCTTACTAACAGTTGCAAAAATAATACAGAGAGGGTCTGTATATGCATCACCCAGTTTCTGCCAACAATGGCATCTTATGCAGTGTTATCTAGGTCAGGATATTTATATTGGCAAATTTCAATTAAACTAGACCAGGTCCTCAAATGCCACAAACTACCTAAACTCACCCAAGATGACATAGATAATTTGAATGTTACTGCAACTATTAGAGAAATTAATTTGTCACATAAAACTTCTGAAAAGTGAATTTCATTGCAGAATTTTACCAAGTACTTACAGAAGAATTGACATCAACTCTATATAATCTCTCTCAGAAAATAGAAGAGGGTACACTCCTGACATATTTTGAGGCCAACATTATCATGATACAAAACTAGATGAAGATTGTACACAAAATCTAACTACAAACCAGTATTTTGCAAGAATATAGATGCAAAAAATCCTCCAGAAAATATTATATTAAATTCAGTAATACATAAAAAATTATATATAATGACCAAGCGAATTTTTCTCCACATGTGCGAGGTTAGTTTAACACTAAAATAATCTATCAATGTAGCCACCATATTAAGAGACTAGAGAGGAAAAAATCACATGGTTACCTCAATTAATTCAGGAAAAGTATTTGACAGAATGTGAAATTTATTCCTGATAAAAACTTTCAGTTAATTGGGAATAGAAGAAAACTTCCTCAACCTGATATAAAACATCTATGAAAAACCTCCGTGTATCATCATCTTCAACACTGAATACACTGGAAATAAGGCAAGAATGTTGCTAAGGTTTGAGTATTTGTCCCCTCCAAAACTCATGTTGAAATTTAATCTCCAGTGTGGTATCACTGAGAAGTGGGGCCTTTTTAAGAGGTAATTGGGTCACAAAGGCTTTGCCCTCAGGAATGTATTAACCCATTTGTGGATTCATGGATTAACAGGTTATCAAAGCATTTGGACTGGTAGCTTTATGAGAAAAGGAAGAGAGACCTGAACTAGCACACTCAGACCCCTCACCATAGGATGCACTGTGCCACTTTGGGACTCTGTAGAGAGTCTCCACCAGCAAAAGTGCGCTCACCAGATGTGGCCCCTTGACCTTGGATTTCTCAGTCTTCATAACTAAGAAATAAGCTCCTTTTAAAAATAAATTACCCAGTTTTGGATATTCTGTTGTAAGCAACAGAAACAGACTAAGACAGATGTCTACTCTTGCCATCCTTATTTCACAGAGTTTTGGAAGACCTTGACAGTGCAAAAGGCAAGAAAATAAAAGTACGTAATTTGGAAAGGAAAAAGTAAAACTGTCTTTACTTTGAGATTACATGATATTCTATATATAAAACCATAAAAAATCTAAAACACATTAGAACTACTAAATAGGCTTGGTAAGGTCAAGGGTACAGTCAGCACACAAATTATTTGTGTTACTTTATTCTAACAGTAAACTTTTGGAAAACATAATTTAAAACACAATACCATTTATAATTACTCTGAAAACACATGAACTACTTAGGCATAAATTTAACAAAACATGAACAGAATCTGTATGCTAAAAACTACAAAATCATGATGAAAAAAGGAGCTAGATAAACAGAGACACAAACCATGTTCCTGGATTGGAAAGCTCAACATAATAAAGAGGTTAATTCTCCCCAAACCAATTTGTGGATTAAACACGTTTCTTGTCAAATTCCCAAGAAGATGGAGGAAGGATTGTATGACTGTAGTTTCAAGTGATTTATGCACATTTGAACGTCAGTTGACAAAACAAAAAAACAAGCGTACGCAAAACCGTTTACAGGAATTTGATTAAAATTAGTCATGTATGTAAAACACAAAGCTACAAACATTTAAAGGAGAACATTGGAGAAAATCTTCATGGCTTAGCATTAGGCAAAGACTTGCTAGACATAACATCAAAAGCATGATCCATAAGAGAAAAAGTAGATAAATTGAACCTCATAAAAAATTTAAAATATTTGCTCCATAAAGACTCTGGCAAATGTCTATTAGGTAAAGTTAGTTGATAAAATAAAAGCCACTGACTGGGAGAAAATATTTGGAAATCACATATATGACAAAAACTTGAATCCAGAAAATAAACTTTCAACTCTACAGTCAGAAAAAAAGGAACCCAGTTAGAAAATATTAAAAAATCTTGAGCACTTCACTAAAACAGTTATTGAAGTAGTATAGTAAATAAACACGTGAAAGATGTTCAACATCACTAGCCACTAGAGAAGTGCAAAATAAAAGCTACAATAATATGCTACTATGCACCTATTAGAATGGCTACAATGAAAAAAAGAAAAAACTAATAATACCAGTGCTGTACAGAATAGTGAAATCTGCTGGTGTAAAGGTAAAGTGGTATAGCTACTGTGTAAATCAGTCTAGTTTTTCTTAAAAAGTTAACCATACACTTACCACACAACTCAGCAATTACAACCCTGGTTGTTTATCCTAGAAAATAAAATTTATGTTACACAAAACCTGAATAGAAATTTTATAATAGTTTTATTTTTTATAGCTACAAACTTGAAACTACCCAGAAGTCTTTTATATGTGTGGGTAAACAAACAGTGTTTTATCTATACAATGTAATACTGCTGTACAATAAAAATCGATTAACTATTGATACACACAGCAACTTGCATGGATCTCAGGGTCATAATGTTGGGGGAAAAAGCCAGCCTCAAAAGGTTATGTGCCATATGACTTCCATGCATTTAAATTCATCAATATTTATTTATCGTCCAGATTATGGTCTATCTTGGTAAATGTTCTGTGCATTTTTGAAACAAATTTGTATTCTTTTTTGACTGATGATGTTCAATATAATTTTAGAGTGTTGCATAAATTTCAAGCAGCTGAAGCTGGTTGATAGTGTTACTCAATTCTTCTAAAGTCAAACTGAGTTTTTAATCCATTCAATGTATCAGTTATTGAGAGGGGTATTGAAATCTGCCTGTGTAAATGTGTATATGTCTATTTCTCTTGCAATTCTATTCTTTTTGCTTTGTGTATTTTGAAACTCTAGTTAGTAGTGTGATGTCCTTTGATATATTTACTGTTTTATCCTTTATGAACTGACTTCCTTTAACCCAAGTCATATTCTTTCCTTCAAAGTCCATTTTATCTAATATTCACACAGCAATTGTATCTTTCTTTTGATTTTTTTCTATCCTTTATATTTAATGTTTGTGTATTATGTTTAAAAATGGTTTTATTACTTGTTAAAGAAGAGAGTAAACTCATAGTCAACAGGGGCTGGTGGGGTGGATTGGGGGATTGGGGAGATGTTGGTCAAGGGATACAAAATTTCAGTAAGATAAAAATCAGTTCAAGGTACAACATGGTGACTACAATTAGTAACAATGTATTCTGTGCTGGAAAGTCACTAAAAGAGTAGATTTTGAGCATTCTCAGAACAAAAAAATGATAACCATGTGAGGTAATGCATATGTTCATTCGCTTGATTCAGTCATTCCCCAATGTATACATATTTCAAGACATCATATTGTACACCATAAATATATGCATTCTTTTTTGTCAATTAAAAAATAACAAGAAAAATGAATTTCTTATAGTCAGCATATAGTAAAGTCTTGCTTTTTATTCCATCTGATTATCTGTACTTTACTTTTCCACGGTAAAGTCGTTTATATTTAATGTAATTATTAATATGGTTAGGTTTGAATCTACACACTTGTTATTTGTATTTTATTTTTCCCTTCTGATTGCTCTCCACTTTTTCCTTTATTGTGCCTTATCTTTGATTCAGTGATTATTTTATGTCATTGCTTTTGTTGACTTATTAGCTAGAATGATTTGTTTTATTATTCTAGTGGTTTAATTAGAGTTTAAGTCTGACGTTAGAATTTTTTTTTTCTGTGAAGGAAGTTATTAAACATCTTAGGCTTTAAAAGTCATATGCAGTCTCTGTGGTATACTCCTCTTCCCCCTCCTCCTCTTCTTCCTCTTCCCCCTCCTCTTATTCTCTGTTTCTTCTTGTTCTTCATCTAATAAGCCATTAATAATGAAAAACAGTATTCTTAGCTCATGAACCACGCAAAACAACAAAAACCAATAACAATTAAAAAAATAGACCATAGGCCATAGTTTACTGACCCTCAATTTAGAGTCAGATCTTTAACTTATCACAGTCTATTTTCAAGTGCTCTTATACCACTTTATATATATAGTACAGGAATCTTACTTTGTATTGTATTTTTTTCTACCTCAGTCCTTTATGCTATTGTTATGTGTTTTATTTCTACAAATATTATCACCCCCATGCTACATTGTTGTTGTCTTTGCGTTAACAATACTATGTGACTGAATAATAAGAAAAAACATATTTATCCACATAGCTTCCGTTTTCAGTGTTCTTTGTTCTTTTGTGTTGATTCAGATATTTATCCAGTGCCATTTTTCTTCTGCTTGAATTTCATTAGCAATTCTTATAGTGTGTATTCTGGTGATACTTTTTTTTTAACTTTTTTATGTCTGGAAAAGCTCATATTTGCCTTTACCTTTGAAATATCTT
>NW_016803360.1:2734673-2747624 GCF_001698545.2 Rhinopithecus bieti
AAGTATGTTTGTTTTCAACAACTCAAGTTTGCAGCAGAGTTTATCCACCTGCTTCCTGTTCTCATCTCTCTCCTACTGAGTCATCTGGACTTTCTCCAGGGCTCTCCATTTAGTATCAGATTTTACCCAATTTAAGGCTGGCATAATCGTTCAATTTGATTCCAAGAAAAGTTCTTCTACTCCTTCCCCAGGCCAGCTGGAATCATCTTAAAACCCTTTCCAATTTTCATGGGCTGTCTTCTGTTCCAGGTTCCTCTTAACTTGGCTTTTTCTTATAACACCAGATTCTCTAATGAGGCAAAGGCTATTGGTCTTGACTGGTGGTGGGCAGAATTCATAGTCCTATTGCAAACCACCAAGCAGAAATTATTTAACTAGTGAGGCAAGATGGTATTTAAATTGTTTGTTAAATCAAAGAAAAAAATAAAGGGCAAAACCTTATTTTTACACTTGAGATGAATGTCCGTAAGACAGTATTCTCACATAAAACTAAAATGCATTAAGTTACTAACATGAAACTCTATTTTGCACTGTTTCAAAGGAATTTCTTTTTTCAGTTAAATGACTTGAAAATATATGTATGATAATACTTCAAAAGAAAAAACAATTACTTTGGCTTTACTTCTTCAGACCTTTTCGAATATAGACTGCACTTAATTACTTGAATCATATATCCATCTGTCATAAAATATTAAGCACTGATATATGAAAAACACAATGCTTGATTTGGGAACATATAAGAGTCAACAATGGACATGTGGAGTCCGCTTTCATGTACGTGTATATAAACAGATCACTAAAAGGCAAGTTATTGGCTCAGAGCTGAACTGTAAAAGTTTAGAGCATCTACATTGCCTAACTATATTCTATACCTATTTTTAAAAAATATTTTGCAGAAACTGATATACTAATTAAAATTTGTCTTCTTTTTTCTTTATTGCTTCTTCATATCCCAGGGGCACAGAATCAGATAAACATTTATCTTTGTTTTATCACATACTCTTATTGGTGGTGCTTGTGTATAGTGTTTATTAGTCTGTTTTTGTTTATGAGTAATAATGTAACAAACACCAGTTTCTAACCTGACACCCAGTTTAGAAACTACAACATCTAATGATCTGGTTCTTCTCTTTTCTGTTCTCTATGTACTTTCTCACCAACTTCCAGTCCGTATTTTTCTGAATTACGTTTGGATATTCTCTTGCTTTAAAAAATATGACTTACTCCTAGCTATGTATCTATAAAAAGTAAATTGCTGTTTAAAAAATATATTATGTAGTATTTTAACATTTTGGATTTACTTCCCCTACTTAATTTTAGACAGTTTTTATTTATATGTGTCATTGTGTGTAGTATTTATTCATTCATTATTTAACATTATTGCATTTTGGGAATATAAACTAATGTGTTCATTCATTTGCCTGCCAGTGTGCTTTTGGATTGTTTTCAGATTTTTACTATTATGAACATTGCCAATATAAACTGGTACATACTGATATTCTGTACTTATGCACTGGTCCACCTTTGCAAACAATTATCTTTGGTATAAAATTGTCTGAATTAACCATGATTTTCCTAAAAGTTATCAGAACAAAACAGGAGTGTTCTAAACTTTGTTGTTATATGATCTCATGGATCTCAGATAAATTTATTGTAATGTACGTATGTGTAGAAATGTAATTTTAATACTTTTCTAAAAGTTATTTTTTCTGAAATCTCAAATTTGTTGTTCAAGGATTAAATTCAACCTGCAAAAGTTTTTGTTTGCCTCACAGAATGCTTTAAAATATTAGATGCAAACATTTACTTATTGGAATATAAAATACGAGTCTTGTTTTTTATATCCTCTTGAACAATATAACAATTTGGCAGCTGTGAGTCTTTATTTCATACAATTAGCAAGAACTGTAGTGACAGACTCCTTGAAACTGGGTATCAGCTCGGAGGCATAAGGCTGTAAGAGAATATTTGACTAAAAGTGAACTAAAGAAAGGTAGTTTAATAAATAAATCTCCTTCACTCCACAGGTAGATGATTTTAGCAGTTCAGTTTCTCAACAGCTCTCCTGGATTTCCCCTCATTGCCACAGGATGACTACATTGCCAACCATTGTATCTTCAAATGACAGTGTCCAAGGCTGGCAGGAAGAAATTAGCTTTCTCTTTTTTATCAGTAAAAAGAAGTTTTCCAGCTATCTCATCAGGTTCCATTGTTCAGGATTGTGACTGACTGTCTTAGTCTGCTTTGTGCTTACAGAGTACCTGAGACTGGGTAGTTTATTATGAAGAAAAATGTATTGACTCATAGTTCTGGAGGCTGGAAAGGCCAGTATGAAGGTGCCAGTATCTTGCAAGGGCCTTCTTGCTGCATCATCACATAGCACAAGGACAAAGAGAAAGAGGGGACAAAACCTGTCCTTTTATAATGGCACCAATTCCACCCATGAGAATGGAGCCCTTGTGGTCCAATCACCTCTAAAATGTGATTACTTAATACTGTTGCAATGGCATTTAAATTTCAACAGCAGTTTTTGAGGGAACGAACATTCAAACTACAGCACTGACAGATGGATGCAATGGTCTAGCTGCAGGGGAGGCTGCATAAGTAAATACCTGAATGTTTAAATCTTTCCATCAGGAGGCAGGTTCTGTCATAAAGGAATAAGGGACTCAGACAGTTTTCCAATGTTTCTGCCTAGAACACTTCACTAATATACAATTTCTTCATGGCCTATGTAGGTATTTGTGAACTCTGCTCAACATAATTATTTATCAGATAATTTTAAAGAGTTCTTAGGCTTATGCAAACTTGAGCAACATTTTTTATTGACCAGAAAATATTACTGTTTCTTATTTCAATCTATATGTTCCTACTAAAAGTGTAAATATGTTTTGTCAACATGCAGTGACAATGACTTATTTAATTCAGATCTCAATAAAAAGCAAAAAAAAAAAAAATTAACAACTAAAATGGAAGGGAGTATTTACAATTTCAGGCTATTTTTAAAAACTTTGGCAAAAGAGTCAGTAATTATTACGTAGATTGATCCAAACTTTAAAATTCTGTTAATAGGATGATTTGTTGCAAATTTTATAGAAATTTACGTTTCTATAAAACACACATTTTCTAAATATAGAAAATGCTTATAAAGTGAAATATAATATAAGAAAATACTTTCAACTTATGAATTTTCTTTTTTCATCATATTTTAAAGGTGAACAGGTGCTCTTTTGCCCAATGAAAAGAACATGCTAAATACTATGTTGTTTCTCAGTGGGTGTATCAGTTAATGTAATTGAAACATCTATTTTTGCACTGGACAACCATTTCTCATGGTTAGCTAAAAAAAGTAAGCCAAGAGCTGTAAACAGATTTTACAAATTGAGAGGAAATAGAAAATATCATCCTAATACCATTTTTTCATATGATAGAGTGCAGAATTTTTTAACAAGATATTTGGAGTGAAAGAATCCACTGGTATGTGTTCAATATGTTTATGTTATTCAACATCACTTTTAATGGTCTCTTTCAAACTATTTGACATTTCTTTTTGTCCTAAGTCCTTTTATTCAAATTATGTCTCTTGTATCTCCTTATCACAAAGCAAAACTTACACTAAACTTTCTTTTCTGTGGCCAGGTAGGACAGTGGTCAGTGCCTCCTGAAGTTACTGAACGCGTGATTCTTACTTGCTTCTCTTAGGTCTGCTTTCGTATTCAGAATTTTTTTCTTAAGGTTGCATTTGCAATTTATTACTTTACCACAAGGGTGCACTAAGAAGCCCTCATAAACACAAGAATCAGCTACTTAATTTGCTGAAACTCATTTAACGAGAGCAGTAAAATGTTTTCATTGGATTCACTTGAAAGTGTTGATACTTAAAGAACTTTCGTACATTGTTAGAGATACTGTGCATAGGGTCAAAATTATATTTCCCTCACAAATAAAATACAAAAGATAGAGTTTGTTTTCTATAAACTAATCATTAAATCTTTAAAATATTTCATAGATTGTTTCAGGCATGAAAATAAATTCAGTCAAGGTTTTTTTTATGTCTTTGGCAATTAAAAAAATAGTTTCCTCTTGGAAAAAAATTTAATTATTTGGGAGAAATTGTGATAGAATTTTAGCATATATTCTAATTGTGAACTGTAAAACTTTATATTTTGTTCGCATCATGTCAGTTTTTCTTCATTACTTGAATTGTTACGTAAAATTGTCTATTGGGTTTTTATAAGCCTTACATAAATCAAGAGGCATTTAACATACTGCATATACAATCTGCACTATTGGAAATGAGGAGATTTCTTTTCAAAAAACAAACATTCACCCAAACCTAATTATGTCTCTGTATTAGAAACACATCATGTCTGTCATCTTATTGACAAGTGGCAATCATTTTTCTTTTAGATAAAGCTTTGCAATTGTTGACATACAGATCTGACACAAGCTTTATTCTGCAGTGAACGTTATTAACTGCCTATTGTATGTCAGACACTGTGACAGATTTTGCAGAATCAAGGATTAATAACAGCAACAACAAAGACCTCTTTAAAAGGCTTTCACCATCTATCAAGATGGTAGTGGAGATGGAGTTACTAGAGAGGAGTATGAGAGGTCAAAGCTTTCTTCAATATGCATTGGAGAGTTTGCATTAGCAGAGTGAATTTATTTGCAAGGGACATAATGCCATATTATGTTTTTATGTTCGGTAATGGAAGAAGCACTAGGTTGAGCGGCAGAAGTTTTTGAGTTTTAGACTCAGCTCAATCAATAATACTTTGGAAACTTCAAAATATCTCATTTGTAAAATACAAGATGTAGAGTACATGATCTTTCAATTTTCTTGAGTTTTAACATGCTATCATGTCACTTATGTGACTGCAGGATTAAAAGATTTGCTCCACTACATGCAAAAGAAACTGGATTGCAAACAATATTTTATAGTAACAGGACAATACATATATTGTAAGCTTTTAATTTTGAATATAAAGACATTATTCATTTTTACAGTTTAGTTCAGCAGTGGGCATCTTGCCCATATGATAGGCACAAAATGACCCCTTACATAGAAAATAATCCTTTGAATACCACAACATTCCAGTCCACTGCTGTTCATTACTGTACATTTCTTGGTAGGCTAATTGGTTTGATGATGAATAAAATGTAGAATACCATTCCAAGAAATTATATTTAACATTGAAAATTAAATACTGTGGGATTTCTTTTACTCTGTTAACAACTTTTTATTTTTTATCTTTTTATATTTTTATTTTAATTTTTTATTTCAATAGTTTTTGGGAACAGGTGGGTTTTGGTTACATGAATAAGTTTTTCAATGGTGATTTCTGAGATTTTGGTGCACCCATCACCTGAGCAGTGTACACTGTATCCAAGGTGTAGTCTTTTATCCCTCATCCCATCCCACCCTTTCCCCAGAGTTCCCAAAGTCCATTATATCATTCTTATGCCTTTGAATCCTCATAGCTTGGCTCCCACTTATCAGTGAGAACATATGATGTTTAGTTTTCCATTCCTGACTTACTTCACTTAGAGTAATGGTCTGCAACTCCATCCAAGTTGCTGCAAATGCCATTATTTCATTTTTTTAATGGCTCAGTAGTATTCCATGGTGTATATATACCAGATTTTCTTTATTCACTCATTGGCTGATGGACATTTATGCTGGATCCATATTTTGCAATTCTGAATTGTGCTGCTATAAACATGTTTGTACAAGTGTCTTTTTCATATAATGACTTCTGTTCCTTTGCATAGATACCTAGTAGTGGGATTGCTGCATCAAATGATGATAGTTCTACTTTTAGTTCTTTAAGGTATATCTGTACTATTTTCTATAGTGGTTGTGCTAGTTTACATTCCCACCAGCAGTTAGTGTTCCCTTTTCACCACATCCATGCCAACATCTATTATTTTTTGATTTTTAAATTATGGCCATTCTTGCAAGAGTAAGATGGTAGCACATTGTGGTTTTAATTTGCATTTCCCTGATCATTAGCGATGTCGAGCATTTTTTTCATGTTTGTTGGCCATTTGTATATCCTTTTTTGATAATTTTCTATTCGTGTCCTTTACCCACTTTTGATGGGGTTGTTTTTTACTTGCTGATTTGTTTGAGTTCCTTATAGATTCTGGATATTAATCCTTTGTTGGATGCATAGTTTGCAAATATTTTCTCTCACTCTGTGGGATGTCCATTTACTCTGCTGATTATTTCTTTTGCTGTGCCGAAGCTTTTAGTTTAATTAGTTCCCATTTATTTATTTTGTTTTGTTGCATTTGCTTTTGAGTTCTTGGCCATGAATTATTTGCCTAAACCAATATCTAGAGGAGTTTTCTGATGTTATCTTCTAGAATTTTAATGGCTTCAGGTCTTAGATTTAGGTCTTTGATCCATCTTGAGTCAATTTTGTATAAGGTGACAGATGAGGATCCAGTTTCATTCTTCTACATATGGCTTGCCAGTTTTCCCAGCACCATTTGTTGAATAGGGCGTCCTTTCCCCACTTTATGTTTTTGTATGCTTTGTCAAAGATCAGTTGACTGTAAGTATTTAGCTTTAATTCTGGCTTTTCTATTCTGTTTCAGTGGTCTCTATATGAGTACCATGCCATTTTGGTAATGATAGCCTTGTAGTATAGCTTGAAGTTGGGTAATATGATGCCTCCAGATTTGTTCTTTTTGCTTAGCATTGCTTTGGCTATCTGGGCTCTTTTTTGGTTTCATATGAATTTTAGGATTTTTTTTTTCTAGTTCTGGGAAGAATGATGATGGTAGTTTGATGAGAATTGCATTGAATTGTAGATTACTTTTGGCAGTATGGTCATTTTCACAATATTGATTCTCTCATCCATGAGCATAGGATATGTTTCCATTTGTTTGTGTCATCTATTATTTCTTTCAGCAGTGTGTTGTAGTTTTCCTTGTAGAGATCTTTCACCTCCTTGGTTAAGTATATTCCTAAGTATTTTATATATTTTTGCAGCTGTTGTAAAAGGGATTGAGTTTCTGATTCGACTCTCAGCTTGGTCACTGTTGGTGTATAGCGATGCTATTGACTTGTGCACATTGATTTTGTATCCTGAAACTTAACTGAATTTCTTTATCAGATCTAGGAACTTTTTGGATGATTTACATATTTTCTTTTAGATGGAATCTTGGTCTATCACCCAGGCTGGAATGCAGTGGCATGATCTGTGCTCACTGCAACCTCCCTCTGCCTCTTGGGTTCAAGTTATTCTTCTGCCTTAGACTCCTGAGTAGATGCAGATGAGTCTTTAGGATTTCCTAGGTATACAATCACAGCATTGGCAAACAGTGACATTTTGACTTCCTCTTTTCCAATCTGGATGTTCTTTTTTTTCTTTTTCTTGTCTAATTCCTCTGGGTAGGACTTCCAGTAATGTGCTGAATAGAAATGGTAAAAGTGGGCATCCTTGTCTTGTTCCACTTCTCAATGTGAATGCTTTAAACTGTTCCCCATTCAGTATGATGCTGGCTGTGGGTTTTTCATATATGGCTTTTATTACTTTGAGACATGTCTCTTCTAGGCCAATTTTGCTGGAAGTTTTTATCATAAAGGGATGCTGGATTTTGTCCAATGCTTTTTCTGCATCTATGAGATGATCATATGATGATCATATGATCATCTTTGTTTTTAATTCTGTTTATGTGATACATTGCATTTATTGACTGCCAAGATGATACCCACTTGATTGTGATGTATCATCTTTCTGATATGCTGTTGGATTCAGTTAGCTAGTATTTTGTTGAGGATCTTTGCATCTACGTGTATCAAGGATATTGGTCTCTTGTTTTCTTTTTTTTTGTTATGGGCTTTCCTGGTTTTGGTATTAGGGTGATACTGGCTTCATAGAATGATTTAGGAAGGATTTCTTCTTTCTCCATCTTTTGGAATAGTTTCAGTAGGATTGGTACCAATTCTTCTTTGAATGTCTGATAGAATTCGGCTATGAATCCATCTGGTCCTGGACTTTATTTTGTTGAAAATTTTTTTTATTACTGTTTCAAACTTGTTGCTTGCTATTGATCTGTTCAGAGTTTCTATTTCTTCCTGATTTAATCTAGGAGGGTTGGATATTTCCAGGAATTTATCCCTCTCCTTTAGGTGTTCTAGTTTGTCCACGTAAAGATGTTCATAGTATCCTTGAATGATCTTTTGTATTTCTGTGGTATTGGTTGTAATATCTCCAGCTTCATTTCTTGTTCAGCTTAATTATATCTTCTCTCTTCTTTTCTTGGTTAGTCTTGCTTATGGTCTATCAATTTTGTTTATTTGTTCAAAGAACTAGCTTTTTGTTTGATTGATCTTTTGTATTTTTTTTTCAATTTTATTTAGTTCTGCTCTCATCTTTGTTATTTCTTTGCTTTGCTGATTTGGGGATTGGTTTGTTATTGTTTCTCTAGTTCCTTGAGGTGTAACTTTAGTTTGTTTATATGTGTTCTTTCAGGCATATATGCATTTAATGCTATGAGCTTTCCTCTTAGCACCGCTTTTCTTGTATCTCAGAGGTTTTGATAGGTTGTGTCACTATTATCATTCAGTTCAAATATTTTTTAAATTTCATTTTGATTTCATTATTAACCGAAAGATCATTCAAGAGCAGGTTATTTAATTTCCGTGTATTTTTATAGTTCTCAGGGTTCCTTTTGGAGTTAATTTCTAGTTTTATTTTCTGTGGTCTGAGATGATACTTGATATAATTTTGATTTTCTTAAATTTATTGAGACTTGTTTTGTGACCTATTGTATGGTCTATGTTGGAGAATGTTCCACGTGCTGATGAAAAGAATGTATTCTGTATTGTTGGGTAGAATGTTCCATAAATATCTGTTAGGTCCATTTGTTCTAGGGTATAGCCAAAGTCTGTTGTTTCTTTGTTGAGTTTCTGTCCTGATGACTTGTCTGGTGCTGTCAGTGGGATTTTGCAGTCTCTCAATACTGTAGTGTTTTGCAGAGGACTTTATTTCCCATCACACCTATCATCACCTTTATTTTAGATTTAATTTTTTTAATTATAGAAAATGTAAAAATGTAATAAATGAGATAGAATGGTATAATAAATCCCCTGTATTCCCCACATAGCTTTGACAATTATCAACCCATGACCAATCTTTATTACCATATGCCATCCACCCCTGATCATCATGTCATCTGAAAATACATTCACAAAGTGATCCAAACCATTTGTAAACCAGGTTCAGGCTTTTTCCTACTCGTCCCTCCTCCCACATGGCCACTGGTGTGAGTTAACGTGGATGATAGGGAATTCTGGGATGCCTGATCCTGTGCTTTTTTCATGCACTTTAGCCTTATTTGGACTTGATCCTGGATGTATTATTTCCCTCTTACAGTGTATGGCTACCAGGTCTGCCTGACTTTAAGACTTAATAGACCCAATAGTACACAGTCCATGATAGGGTTTTGAATGGTTTTCTTCGCAATTTTAGAAGCATTTCATATGTTTGTGATATTAACAGTTTTCTGTGACAGATATTTACTTTTGTCACTTGCTTATTTGATTTCCACTTTGTTCATGACTTTTTTGGTCTCACAGACTGTATGTAATAAAATGTATCCATCTTTTTTTTCTTGTAGTTTTAGAATCTGAAATTTAGAAATATATACAATTTTGTTGTAATCATTATCCTTATACTAATGCCTTTATAAAATATTCTTATTCCTTCCCCACTGCCTTTTTCCCCACTATTGGCCACTGGTGTTCTACTATGTTAATGAATTCAGTTATTGTATTTATTTCTTAGGGTTATCATAACAAATTACCACAAACTCAGTGGCTTAAAACAAAAAAAATTTTATTCTTTCACGGTTCTAGAGACCAGGAGTACAAACTCCACGTGTCAGTAGGGCCATACTCCTTCCACAGGATCTAGGGAGATTTATTTCTTACCTCTTCTGGTTTCTGGTGGCATTTCTTAGCATTCCTTTGCTGAATAACCCCAGTCTTTTCTTTCATGATCACATTGCCTCTTGCCCTTCTCTATTCTCCTCTGTGTGCCTCTTATAAGATTCTTCTCATTGGATTTAGGGCACACTCTCATAATCCAGGATGATCTCCTCTCAAGGTCCTTAATTACAGCTGTAAAGACTGTTTTTCCAAATTAATATTTACAGGTCCTGAAATGCAATATGAGTATCTTTTGGGTGCTTGTTTCTAACTTACCACAGTTAGTATCTGTTCTACTTCCTTCCCATACCCAATATAAAATAATTATAGTGTATGTATGCCTCCACAGAAATACAGTCATTGTGACTGTACTATTTTCTTTATAACTATCATTTAGTTTTAGGTCTATAGGTAAATATATACTTAACGCTCATTCCAGAGCTCATGCTGATGGCTCCCAATTCATGTAGGTTGTTGAAACTTCTCTAACAGATTTCTCCACAAGTGCTCATAGAAGCAATATTCTCTGTGCTCTTGATGTTCCTAAGAGTTGAATGCCTTTTATGTCTGTATATATTGTATATTTATAGGCATATATGGCAGTTAGCCTGAATAGAAAATCATTGATTTACATTTTCTTGCATCATGTTTTCTTCTGACAGAAAGGGCTGATGTCAAATAGTCTAACAGACAAATTTCCCTTCTCCTTTAAGTGTCTTGGTATTTTGCCTACATGTTCAAACTTCCCTATATGCTTTTTTTCTTTTTTCCCAAATACAATAGTTTTCCTAAAATGTGTCTTGATCTTTCCTATTCTGGACCATTTGTCCATGTATACAGTGTGCCTTACAATATGTACTTTCAAGTTATCCTTTTTTTCAGGGATTTTTTTGAATTGTGTTATTATTATTTCTTATTTCATGATCTTGGTTTTTATATGTTGGATCTTGCCTGTCTTCCAGCTATCTTTCATTTTGTTTTGAATCCCACTTCATCTCTTTCTTCATTTTATGTTGATTTTTAAGCATTGGATGCTTTCCATCTTCCCTTTCTCTGAAGTCATTATGTGTGTGTGTGTGTGTGTGTGTGTGTGTGTGTGTGTGTGTGTGTTTCCCTGCTAGTTTAGTCTTTATTTCTGAAATAATTTTCTCCTATTTATAATTCTTTCTAAGTTTTGACAGCTTTCCTTTCTCTGGTAGTCTCAATTATGGGTATGTATGATTCTATTTAAGCTGCTCATTCATGGCTTCTAACATTTTCTTATTTTCTTTGGATTCATTTTTAAAGATAGGTGACTGGTTCGTAGGAATGTCTTTCTAGTGGGAGATATTGTCTTCATTGTCTATGGACACATAAGCCTTCTCCTTAATCTCTATTTTATTCCAATAATTTTACATGTGATTTGACTATAATTCTTTTTATTGTCCATGCTTGAGATTAATTTTCTTGTATGCTTAGGAGAAAGGCATGGGTAATATTATATTTCCAAGGTTCGTAATTCTGGATGTCCTTCTTAGATGTCCTTCTTCTGCTAGCTAGGTGAAGTTTGAAAACAAATGCGTCCTTGTACTCTCTGAGACGTTATGGCTCTTTTCTTCCCCACTACATTAAGTGATGTTTCTCTTTCTTTGCCCTATTGCTCATCTCCTACACAGTTTGATTCTACTCCCCAGCAGGTTTTCAAAGACATATTGCTTGAGTTTTGTTTTTTGTTTTTGTTTCATTTTTAAATATTTTTACTGAGTTCAGAGGACTCTGACTACTCCAACACCATCTGACCTTACCATGTTTTGTTAGATTGTACCTGCAAATTGAAGCCTGTTAAGTCCTTTTCCAAATCAGTTACTTTTCTGACATTTGCTTTCTGTGCTTTCCAAAGCTTGGTGACTTGGGCATTCTCTAGATCCCATGGCTCTCAAAAGTCCTTGTGCCTTCCCTCTGCTTCCTCCTGCATGGTAAGCCAGGACATTTGGGTCTTGTTCTTGCAGTTTGTATCCTCACCTATTAGCATTTTAAGGTTTGTGAGGATAACTTACCACCTAGTATTGATGTAAAGGTTGTCCATGGTTTTTGATGGTCCTACTCCAAGTGCTCTGTCTGCTTTTATGGGAACATTAGGGAAGATAAAAAGCCATGCATATTAGTTTGCTAGGCTGCAATAACAAAGTGCCTGAGACTGGGTGAGTTAAATTCCCCGTTCTAGAGGCTGAAAGTCCCAAATCAAGGTGTCAGCAGGTTAGTTCTTTCTGAGGGCTGTGATAAAAGAACCTCTTCTAGGACTTTCTCCTTGGCTTGTGGAGAGTCATCTTCTCTCTTGGGGAGGACATAATTCAAACCACAACACTATATAACAACTGCTGACTTTCAAACTTTATTTTCTTATTTAATTTTTTTTTTTACAAATCAAAAATTAATCAAAGTACTTTGCTTAATCCATCATATGTAGTTCTAATGTCTATAAAAGAAGATTGCAGTTTTTAAGGAGTTTGCAAACAAATGGAGGGATAGTTGTAACACTGAAATGTATGAAAACTGAGTTTTCATGCTTTAGGAGTTGAAACAAGAGCACTCAATAAAGGATTTTATAATCAGGAAAGGTTTTCTTTGAACTGAGAGTTGATCCAAGTTTTGAAGAATAATGGGAAGGATCTGCATAAATGAAAGGAGCATGTTTTCAATGTGATCAAGGCTTAGATGTGCATACCTGTACAAATTGTCCAGAGAAGACTTAGAAGTTTATAGTGGGCCTTGGGAAGTAATGGGAAAATGTTGGATAGCAGTGATTTAAGCAGCTTTTGGTGACCTTGAATGTTAGGTAGAGTAGCTAGATTATCAAAGAAAAGAAACTGAAAGCTGATCTGTTTTGAGGCACATTGTGTGTAAAGCAAATTTAAGGAGATTGTCAGCAATGTGCTTGATGGAGTCCAATTGAAATTAGTATTTTAATTTATAATATATAAAATAGGTTTACATCTTTTTTTTTTTTTTTTTTTTTTTTTTTT
>NW_016803360.1:2750630-2830241 GCF_001698545.2 Rhinopithecus bieti
TTTTTTGAGATAGAATCTCGCTCTGTTGCCCAAGCAGGAGTGCAGTGGCACAATCTCAGCTCACTACAAGTTCTGCCTCCCAGGATCACACCATTCTCCTGCCTCAGCTTCCCAAGTAGCTCAGACTACAGGCACCCGCCACCACATCCGGCTAGTATCTTGTTTTTTTTTGTTTTTTTTTTTTTTTTAGACGGAGTCTGGATCTGTTGCCCAAGCAGGAGTGCAGTGGCACAATCTCAGCTCACTACAAGTTCTGCCTCCCAGGATCACACCATTCTCCTGCCTCAGCTTCCCAAGTAGCTCAGACTACAGGCACCCGCCACCACATCCGGCTAGTATCTTGTTTTTTTTTGTTTTTTTTTTTTTTGAGACGGAGTCTGGATCTGTTGCCCAGGCTGGAGTGCAGTGGCCGGATCTCAGCTCACTGCAAGCTCCGCCTCCTGGGTTCACGCCATTCTCCTGCCTCAGCCTCCTGAGTAGCTGGGACTACAGGCGCCTGCCACCTCGCCCGGCTAGTTTTTTATATATTTTAGTAGAGACAGGGTTTCACCATGTTAGCCAGGATGGTCTCGATCTCCTGACCTCGTGATCCGCCCGTCTTGGCCTCCCAAAGTGCTGGGATTACAGGCATGAACCACCGCACCCAGCCTACATCTTTTTTTTTAATGCTGGTGGAAGTTAGGAAATAAAAATTAGCCTTGATAATATCCCAGGAGATTTGCACAATTGTTATCTCATTTACTCTTTGCAAAAACACTTCAATGGACGTGTGAGTGCTCATATATTACAAATAAAATTAAGTCCAGGGAGTTGAAGCAACTTCCTCAAACACATATATTTCATACATGCTTAAGTTAAAATTTGAATCCAGGACCTTCTGGCTTCAAAGTTCATGCTCTTTTCACTGCCCTACACTACTATATAAGAGGTTACTATGTTTTAGAGGTGTTATAAAATATATATTAGAGATCTGGCAATAAAATCATAGAGGAAGGGATAGGCATTTTAGAGATCTGGCAATAAAACTGTAGATGAAGGGATAGGCATGAGAAATTTGGGGGAAGCAGAATGAGTTAGAGAGTGATCATTTATTTTTTGAGCTCATTTATGCATTCCATGAATCCAGCATATTGTGGCAACACATTTGTGTTTTTACAAACCTTTTTTATGAGAATGCAATGGCGAAACTTATTCTCAGTATTATACTAGTCAGAATAGCATTCTATGATCTTTCCCTGCACCGGAGTAAAAATAATGTCCAGAAAATCAATAGTATTTAATTATCATTCCTGGACATAATTTTCCTATATATTAAAAGGAAATATTTCATCACCATTTTTCTTAAGTTAATGGTCAACTGTCTCCTACTTATTGTGGGTATAAAGGTTAATTTTAGTTTCAACTCGACTGGGTTAAAGGATATCCAGATAGCTGATAAAATACTATTTTGGGGTATGTGTATTAGTCTGTTCTCATGCTGCTATTAAGGACTGCCAGAGACTGGGTATTTTGTAAAGGAAAGAGGTTTAATGGACTCACAGTTTCGCATGGCTAGGGAGGCCTCAGAAAATTTACAACCATGGCTGAAGGGGAAGCAAACATCTCCTTCTTCACATGATGGCAAGAAGGAGAAGAATGAGTGCCCAGTGAAGGAGGAAGCCCGTTATAAAATCATCAGCTCTTGTGAGACCTAACTCACTATCACAAGAAGAGGATAGGGAAAATGGCGCTGATGAATCAATTACCTCCACCTGGTCCCTCCCGTGACATATGGGGATTATGGGAACTACAATTCAAGATGAGATTTGGGTGGGGACAAAGCCAAACCATATCAGTATGTCTATGAAAATTTTTCCAGAAGAAAATTTTTAATCAGTGGGCTGAGTTAGGAAGATCATCCTCACCTAGTGTGGGCCAGCACTATTAAATTGGTTGAGGGTCTAGATAAAACAAAATGTCAGAGGAAAGGTAAACTATTTCTCTTTATCTTTCTACTGGAACTGAGACACCCTTCTTTTCCTGTCCTTGGACATCACAACTTCAGTTTCTCTGGCCTTTGGACTCTGGGACTTTTATCAGTGGCTTTTCAGTTCTTGGAACTGTGGCTTCAGTCTGAGAGTTCTTATTTGGTTTTCAGGTCTTTGAATTTGCACTGAGCCAAATAGCTTCTCTGGTTTTCTACTTTGTAGAGACTATCATGGGACTTTTCAGCCTCCATAATCACGTGAGCCAATTCTGATATTAAATCCTCTCACACATCTTTATATCTTAAGGGTACTGTTTGTTGAGAGAAACCTACTAATGCAATGGCTCTGAGAGAAGTCAATTTGATAGTTGAAAGTACATAAAGAAACTTGAGAGGAGGAAAAGAGGAGCAGGAATCACTAGCTAGGTCTTTCTTTATTGTGGGGATAGCATTTAGCACAATAGCAATTCAGTCATGGCATTTTGCCTTCCTCTTCCCCCAGCTCTGGTTTCTGGTCTGTTATATTTCTATGATCAGAATAAATTTTGGACCTCCCTTAATTACATCACATTCTATATAATTTAAGGATGTTAATGTGTTGTCTGCACAAACCAGGGACGTGAAATAAGGGATACTAATTCCCATGAAACATGCACAGAGTAAGACGTTTCTTGCATTTAGTATTTTAAATTATGTCTTATATAATGTTAAAGATGAATGAATTATATTAGCGCATTGTGATAAAATTTATATTATGTTAACGTATTTTCTGTTAAAATTATGAAATTATGTTAAAGATTAAGGAACATATATTTGAGCCTCATTAGTAGTCACTGAATGCTATTTTAAAAAATACTTTTGACATACAATAAAAACTTTATAAAATTAAACTCTAACAAGTAGGTGATAAAAGTCAATGTATGAAGTTCATTTTATTATAAAATAAATAAATATACAGGAATCATGGAGATGTTTCCTTATGAAACTTTGTTTTTTTTTTAATTGAGATGCAGTCTCGCTCAGTAACCCAGGTTGGAGTGCAGTGGTGCTATCTTGGCTCACTGCAACCTCTCCCTCCCAGGTTCAAGTGATTCTCGTACCTCAGCCTCCCGAGTAGCTGGGACTACAGGCATGTGCCACCACGCCAGGCTAATTTTTTGTATTTTTAGTAGAGACGGGGGTTTCTACATGTTGGCCAGGCTGGTCTCGAACTCCTGACCTCAAGTGATCTGCCTGCCTCGGCCTCCCAAAGTCCTGGGATTACAGGCGAGAGCCACCTCACCAGGCCTAATTTTTTTTTTTTTTAAACCAAAGAACATTGATTAGAGTTCTGATTCCAGTAATGGTAACTTTTATCAAACTGACCCTCCTATTGACAACTATTACATGTCTAGTTTTAAAAAACTGTTTGAAGAGATTAGAAAGCAATGAAAAGCACCAGAAACTTCATGGGATACAACATTTTAAAGACAAGAAGTGAAGAAGGTAATACTTCTATTTAGCTGGTTTTAACCCAAGGGTACTTCCCTGTTTCCTGAGACATGTAGAGAAATAGAGGTCAAATAAAAATTTCAATTCTTACTAAATTGAAAGGACAGAGGTTGAAAAAGACAAGAGCAGACAGAAATTGAGGGGAAAGTCTCAGGAAGGAGAGAGCCATAGAAAGGGGATACCCGCCGCTAAATTCTGGATACCAATTCTTCCTACACTTCTTTTAAGTCCTTCAGTGATTCCTAAAATATGCACATGACAAGCAAGACTCCAAAGAACTCAAAGGAAAGCGGAGTTGGGAGGCCAAAAAAATGAGAAGAGACTTCAGCGCTTGCCCCTTGCTCAGGACAAAGAGTTCGCCTTTACATGTTGCTAAGTTAAGTCTCTAGACCTGTGACAGAATAAGTCTCTCTTTTTAAAGTCACCCAGTTTGTGTACTTTGTTAAGGTAACCCTCGTAAACCAATATAATGAGCAAATCACATGCAGTCATATGTAACCAAGATAATAAATCATGACCAATGGCAGTTTATTCCATAAATGCAAGATTGATTTAATATTTGAAATCAATCAATGTAATTTTACCACATCGACAAGAAAATGAAAGAAAAATATGATCAATAGATGCACAAAAAGTATTTAATAAAATTCAACACTAATTCGTAAGAAAAAAAAAATCCCAGGAAGCTAGGAGTACACAGAAACATTCCTAACCTGATTGAGGAAACCTATGAAAAACCTACAATTAACATAATATAACTCTTAGTCATTCATGAATATATATATTATTCAAATGAAAAATCAAGCACTCATTGCTCTCAGCACTTCTAGTCAGTGTTGAAAGTCCTAGCCAGAAAGTTAAACAAAAAGAATAGCAAACTGTCGCAAGAACAGAAAACCAAACACTGCGTGTTCTCACTCATAGGTGGGAATTGAACAATGAAAACATTTGAACACAGGAAGGGGAACATCACACAGCGGGGCCTGTTGTGGGGTTGAGAGAGGGGGGAGGGATAGCATTAGGAGATATACCTAATATAAATGATGAGTTAACGGGTGCAGCACACCAACATGGTACAGGTATACATGTGTAACAAACCTGCACGTTGTGCACATGTGCCCTAGAACTTAAAGTCTAAAAAAAAAAAAAAAAAAAAAAAAAAAAAGCCATAGGATCCAGAAAAAAAAAAAGAATAAAAGCAGACTATTTCAAGAGAATGAGAAGACAAAGCACAGGCTGGGAGAAAAAATTTTCAAAAGATACATCTGATTAAAAAAAACTGTTATCCAAACTATACAAAGAACTCTTAAAACTCAACAAGAAAATAAACAATTAGGTTATAAAACAGGCAAAAGACTTTAACAGAAACCCCACCAAAGAAGACATACAGATGGCAAAGAAGCATATAAAAAGATGCTCCACATTACATATCATCAGGAAAATGCAAATTAAAACAACAATGAGATAAAAGTAGACACCTATTAGAATGGCCAAAGTCCAGAAGGTTGACAACATCAAATACTGGCAAGGATGTGGAGCAACAAAAACTCTTGTTCATTGTTGGTGGGAATCCCAAATGGTGTGACCACTGTGGAAGACAATCTGGCAAGTTTCTCACAACAAAACACACTCTTATCATTTGATGTAGCGATTGTGATCCTTGCTATCTACCCAAAGAAGTTGAAAACTATGTTCACACAAAAACTTGCACTCAGATGTTTATAGCAGCTGTGTTCATAATTGCCAAAACTTGGAAACAACCAAAATGTCCTTCAGTAGCTAAATAACTGTGGTACATCCAGACAAAGAGATATTATTAATGGGTAAAAAGAAATGAGCTATCACAACATGAAAAGACATTAAGCAAGCTTAGCTACATATTATTAAGTGAAAGAAGTCAATCTGAAAAAGCTACCTACTATATAAACCCAACTATATGACGTTCTGAAAAAGGCAAAACTAAGGGGACAGAAAAAAAAAAAGAAACAGGGAGTAGGGTGGTGGTGGGAAAAGGGATGAAGAGGCAAAACACAGAGAAATGGAAGGGCAGTGGAGATATTATGATACCATAATTGTATTTACATATACAACCCTGGTGTAACTACTAATTTCTGGTGATGATCATGAGTTAACGTAGGTTCATCAACCGTTAACAAATGTACCATTTTAGTGAAGGGTGTTTTTAATGTTGAAATCTCTGTACCTTACTCTCAATTTTGCTGTGCACCTGAAACTGCTCAAAACAATTAATTTTTTTAAAAAAGTTTTTTTTTAAAGTAGGAAGATTAGAACGGAAGAAGTAAAACTTTATTTGTTAAGGATGACATAACACATTGTATACATAAAAAATTTCTAAACATTATAAAATAAAGTAAAACAAAAGCAAAAGCCTACTAGAACTAATGAGTGAATTTAGTGTGGTGACACAAATGCTTCCAGAAAACTGAAGAGGAAGGATTTCTAATCTATTCTTTTTAGGCCAGCATTACTCTGACAAATGCATTACTCTAACAAACCAGACAAATGCATTACAGGGAAAAAAAATTACAGAACAATATCCTTTGTTAATGTAGATTTTTAAATTATTAATAGAATTTAGCTAATCAAATATAATATATACAATTAATAAAGTGATATGAAAAAGTGATGTTTATGCCAGTAACACAAGTTTAGTTTAACATTTGAAAGTAAGAGAATATGACCCATTATATAAACAAACTAAAAAAGAAAAAAACACATGCTTATCTCAACACACGCAGAAAAAAAGTTTAAGAGAATCCAGCTTCTAGTACTATTAGAAACACTCAGCAGGCCGGGCGCCATGGCTCCAGGTGCTTTGGGAGGTCAAGGTGGGCAGATTGCTTGAGCCCAGGAGTTCAAGACTAACCTGGTCCACATGGCGAAACCCTGTCTCTACAAAAAATGCAAAAATTACCTGGGTGTGATGCTGCTCACCTGTAGTGCCAGCTACTTGGGAAGCTGAGGTGGGAAGATTGCTTGAGCCCAAGAATTCGAGGCTGTGGTGAGCTGAGATCATATCACACACTCCAGTCTGGGTAACAGAGCAAGACCCTGTCTCAACAAATAAACAAACAAGTAAACAAACACACAAAACCATTCAGCAAACAGGAATGGAAGGTGTATTAGTTAATATTCCCCAGAGAAACAGAACTGATGCAGATGGATAGATAGATGAATAAATGGATGGATGCAGAAAGGCAGGGATTGAGAGACATTCATTTCAAGGAATTAGTTCATGTGATTGTGGTAGTAAGCAATTCTGAAATTTGGCAGGCTGATAGGCTGGAATTACTGGCAAGATGTTGTGGTCTTGAGTTTGAAGATAGTCTGGAGGCAAAAATTCTCCTTTTGGAGACCTTACTCTTTTATCTTAAGGCCTTCAACTGACTGGATGAAGCCCTTTGCATAATGAAGAGGAGTCTACTTTACTCAGAATCTACTGATTTACATGTTAGCCACTTCTAAACAGTATCTTTACCGGAATATCTAGACGGGTGTTTGACAAAACAACAGGGCACCATAGCCTAGACAAGCTGACACATAAAATTAACCACCATAGAAAGGAATGTCTTCAACTTGATAAAAATCGTCTTTGACAAACCTACAGTTAACCCCATTTTTAATGGCGAAAGATTAAATGCTATCCCTCAAAGATGAGGAAGAAAGCAAGGATACCCTGTCTCATCATTTCTATTCAACGCTGTATTTCAGATTTTAGTCAATACAATATAGCAAGCAAAAGAAATAAAAGGAATCCAGAGTGGAAAAGAAGTTGTATTATTTGTAGATGACAAGATGGTAGAATATCCCATGAAACCTACAATAAGGCTACTCTAACTAACAAGGGAGTCTAGAAATGTTGCAGGATATAGGATCAATATATAAAGTTAATTATGTTTTTACATAGTAGTAATAAATAGGAAAATGGCATAAAATAATACTACTTAAAAATACTACATCTAAAATACAAACTAGGGAAGAACCTGACCGAAAAAGGGACAAGACTTGTATACTGAAAATTATAAAATATTGCTGAGGAAAATTAAGGAAAAGCTAAATAAATGGAGAGATATACTGTGTTCATGAGTCAGAAGACTAAATATTTTTAAGATGTCAGTTCTCTAAGAACTGATTTATACATTCAATGAATTACATTCATGTACATGTTGCCCAAAGCTGCTTTAGCACTACAGTAGCCAATTTGAGTAGAAGTTGCCACAAGGGATTGTATGGTCCATAAAGCCCAAATTATTTACTGCCTAGCCTTTTACAGTAAAAGTTTGCTGTATTTCATTTTCCACACTGATCCTAGTTCTTTTTTCTGGCTCCTTCCTGTGTCACCTCCGACTTATACACCAGCATGCCAAACTTCTAACACACTTTCTAATGTACCATGCTGCCTCTCATCTTCTGTTTTCTCTGAAAGATTGTAAGCTTTCTCTGAAACCTTCATGAGGAAGGGATTGTGTCTAATTTGTTTACTGGGGACTGGCATATAATATCTTCTCAGTAAGTAACTATTGAATGAATTAATATATAAATGACAGCTTTGGACAAGACAGGTTTGGACCCAGGAAGAATGGTCGAAAAAAGCTTTTGTGACTATTATAATGGCACTTACCATTGTTCTCTTCCAAAAGAACTCTATGTCATTTCTCCTGGCTAGACTAGATTCCAATTTGAGACACAGAGTTAGAATTCTTAGAATCTAACTTTTTTTTTTTAAAATAAATTGTGGAATCATATCACAAAGAATTCTTATACAAACATTTGTGAAATTAACCTTCCCTCTGATATAACATTGATAGATTTATGAATTCTATCTTTCAGAATTGCTTTCTGAATTTTTTTCAATCCTATTTTAAATGAAAATAAAATTAGTTTATTGACTGATATGCTAACACAGGAGGGGAATTCGCTGGGCTCCTTTTCAGATCAACCACTGAACCACTGACTTATTTTGTATAAAAGTACACATTTTATTTGCAGCCCAGCTTCTTCCTATTTAAGGTGGTGAGAAAATGAGTTTTGACATAATTCCTTAATATGATTGTCAGGCGAATCGGCATCCCTGTAATATTTTAAAGTACAAAATTTGGAAGCTCTCTGAGTGCAACTTCAGGGGTTATGGAGGAAGAACGGGTAGGCATCAGTAGCTGGGTAGAGAAGACAAAAGTTACACTTTTGTTATGTAAGTAAATACTATCTTGATATTCAAAGTAAATAAATGAAGTGCTTTAAAGTACAAACGAAACTTGAAACTGTGTGATGGGAACAACCATATGATATTGATCAGTAAAAGTTACAAATGGAATCTTGAATGAAAATTACTGATTCAAATCACTAGTTACTTAGTTTAACAATTGAATTGAAGGATCTTACCTGGGACAACCACATTTCCATTGAAGGCTAAGGGGCAATACAGCTCTGATACTATGTGTTTGGTCATTTGGATTAAATGCAGTAGGAACAACCTTAGGAAGCCAGAAGATACAGTGAGACATCTAAACAATAAAGGGATGATATTTGGGAAGGAAAAGCAGGTTCATTATTTAGACATTAAAAAGTTAAACGGATGTTAGACATAGTGCTTTTTTAAGATAAGGATTTATGTCATAACCATGTATTGGATTATAAGGAAACTGGAAAAATATATTGCAAAATATAGATTTTAAATTGGCTAGAAAGAATACAAAGTGACATCAGTCATGTTGCCCCAGAAAAATAACGTCCTAAAATCTCTCTTTGTATTTTTTTGGCGCAGTGCATTTGGCTTCCACCTGTGCAGGAAAAAAGGTGATGGGCAGAAGCTGCTATCATCCCTGCAGAATATTTTTGACTCAGTAACAGAAAGTGACATCCTAAGTTACAGAAAATTGGTAGAGATATACAATTGGACAAATAAAAGTCATTTTATTTCTTTCAGAAGTTAGAGTGTATAAACTAAGAAACAAAGGTTTGCAAAGCCAAAAAATCCAAACCTTAGAGGAGAAGTAAGCAGAAACTGTTGACTTAGAGTAAAAAAATTAAAAAGGTAGACAAAGAATTAATATATAATAGGATTACTGATGCATTATGTTCTTTTTGTGTCATCTCCTTGGTTCCAGAGACAAAGGAAAGATGTGTGAGAAAATAAGCAAAACAACAGCAATAAAAAATACCCAACAACACTCCCAAAAAAGACACAAAACCCCAAATTTGAATATTTATGAAGAAAAATATTTATGAGGAAGGTCAGACTTGAAATCAATCAATAAATCTGAATTAAGTAATAATTTATCAAGTGATGTATGATGTTTCTTGAATTCATAAAGTACCTTCAGAGGGAATGTGTTCTTAGAAGAAAGACAATAAACCTCTTTAGAATTGGGTTTAGGGGATGGCACTTCATTCAAATTTGAAAAACAGAAACAGCTGTTTCTGAAGAGCTGCTATTATTAAGATAATAACAAAAAATTGTTAAAAAGCCTTTAGATATAGGAAAAAATCAACTTATTCAACATGGTTCCTTCAACATTGACAGATGACAGCATTGCCCATGGATGTTGAGTAGGGAAGTATGGTCCAGGTACTTTTCTGGACACTGGAGATTCTCAGGGAAGTCACAGTGTCAGTTATTAAGTTGCTCACAGTATATTGAGAAAGAGATGTGGAAATAAAAAATACACTACCATATATTTTTGGAGAGGTGTACATAGAATACATGAATATTTTGATGAAAGAGCTCTTATGTTTCAAATTCTCAGAATGGATTCTCAATTTGCAGGCCAGAGAGAGATCTTACCTACTTTATTCAGCACTGTATTTCCAGTCCCTAGAATACTGACTGGCACAGAAGAGTACTCAGCATTTTTTAAAAGAATGAACAAAAATGAAATCTGCCTTAGGATGTTAGGCTAAATTTTACTGTAGAGATGATGCATAAACCGATTCTTTGGGAAAGACAGGAAGAGAATACATCAAGTTACTCAATGGCACAGAAGGACGAAACAGCTTGATAGTCTGGTTAACAGCCAGTAGGTCTGAGTGGCTGCCAGCCTTGTTTGGGAGATGAAGTCACTAAAGGCTGAACAGCCTGGAGAGGGGAGCAGGAGTTATCATTTTAGATAGATTAGGCATGTAGAGGATACTGAATGTTTGGTATGGAAGTTCACCGAGATAATAGAAGAAAAGCTCTTGCTTGAAATTTCTTCCTGAAAAAGATGAGTTTCAATACTGTGTTAAATCTGACTGTGGCAAGATTTGAATGGGCATCTCCACCAGAGCAGAGGAAGTTCTGAGACTTGGAAATGACAGAAGCACTTTTGGATGGTGGACTTTGGGTGTGTGTGGATTGCCTCTGGCCATGGGAAGGCAGGCCAGGAGAAATAGACCCAAGGGTCGGACTAGAGCTACTCCATATTGTAGTATAAGTCATTTACTGTTCAAGAATTCTCTTCTTTATCACACAGTGGTGATATCACCTAGTGGGGTTCATGGCTAAACTCGTAGTCTGGTCTCAATTGATGGTAGGATATTAAGATAAAACCTTGGGATACTCTCATGGAAATCTGCAATGAAGCCATTGATGTCTTATGCGGTTGCAGCTTGAATAAGACACTGTGGCACGTTGTTTGGACATAGGAAGCACACATAAATGTTAGTTGCCTTTATCTTTCTTTGCCCCATATCATGAAAGGCAAATACTTAATGATTTCCATGATCACAAGCATTTGCCTTTCACTGCTCTTTATCAGTATCCGAATTTAGTGTCTGATCTTTTTTTTTCTATGTAGACAATTTTGTAGTTTTAGTAGAGACGGGGTTTCACCGTGTTAGCCAGGATGGTCTCGATCTCCTGACCTCGTGATCCGCCCGTCTCGGCCTCCCAAAGTGGAGCCACCGCGCCCGGCCGACAATTTTTATTTATCTGCTTCCTCTTCTTAAAATGCTTACTTTCTCTCCAACAAGTCATGTTAATCAATTCGATTAAAACCTGGATATTATCTCTATAAGGATACCTAATATCAACCTAATCTTGTGTATTTATTTCCTATGCTTGCAATTGGTTTTTCTTTATTCTCACCAAATCTTTTTTTTTTTTTTTGAGACGGAGTCTGGATCTGTCGCCCAGGCTGGAGTGCAGTGGCCGGATCTCAGCTCACTGCAAGCTCCGCCTCCCGGGTTTACGCCATTCTCCTGCCTCAGCCTCCTGAGTAGCTGGGACTACAGGCGCCCGCCACCTCGCCCAGCTAGTTTTTTGTATTTTTTTAGTAGAGACGGGGTTTCACCGTGTTAGCCAGGATGATCTCCATCTCCTGACCTCGTGATTCGCCCGTCTCGGCCTCCCAAAGTGCTGGGATTACAGGTGTGAGCCACCGCGCCCGGCACTCTCACCAAATCTTAACCAATACTTAAGGCCTCTAAGTTCCCATCTAGTGCAAGAAGATACCTTCAGCCCTACTATGTTTGTCTGAATTCAAACTACTATTGCTTTTAGGTCAGTACTACTCATTAGGTTTTAATGATTTTGTGTGTTATGGGTGATGTCACCAATAGGTTGTAAAGTCCTTGACCATCGGGTCTTCTGTGTATTTGTATCCCTCACAATGCTAAGTCCAAAGCTCAGTGTATACTCATTAAGTGCTTCCTACTTAAAGAGTCCACGTGCGGGTGGAACAATGATTCTTAAGTCTCTCTACAGCCCTAAATCATGCACCTTTTTGATTAATCAGAGTAGGGAGATGCCTCTCTCACCACTTTTCTCTTCCAGACTTCTTTATGACCTTTCTTTTGACATTCCACTATTTTCTTTCCGCCATCAACGACTTGCTCAGCTCTACATCAATGAGATCTTTGTGATTATAAAATAACATGAGGTACGCATGGAAAGAATTTGTTGCATATCACTATAAATGAGATATTGCTCATATGAGGTAATGTGATATGGCAAGCCCCAATCACTAGAATGTTCTTGGTGTATTATTGAACACAACAAAAATGGAACAATTGCAACATGCACATATGACTTTGCAAATTTATTCTCAGAAACGGTGAAGTAGAAACCCTAAATAGCTGCTTATAATTTGCTGTGTTATATATAAATACAACTAAGTGTAGACTTATCTCCAGCATCTGGTTTAGTAAACTGGTTATCAGCTATCTAAGGATCTTTGCTATTATATGAATAAAAAATTTAAAAATGCTTGGTTGAACTTTTCTTTTGTGCTTCTTAAAGGTAGAAATAGTAAGCAAGAATACTGGAACATTTATGAAGAAAATAAATGTTGCACAAAAAAATCTGTGTAGAAAATTGGACTGTTGATATAAAATTGTTATCACTCTGAATATTTTCTTATCATCATCTCAGAGTTTTTGAATATATCATTTTCTAAGTTATTCTAAATAGCAAATGGGAATCATGTACCCAGTTAATTGACAATTTAATTAGCTGAACTATGATAGTATTTTTCTGATGGGTAACTTGGAATATTAGTTAAGGCAAGCTGATGTATTGTCTGCGTTTGTTCTGCAGGCACAGCTGTGTTTTTACTTCTACTGACGATAACAATTTTTTAACCCCTGATTTGTGATAAAGAAGGTAAGACAGTCATTTTTCTCTAACAATATCTGTGGTTGTTATTCCCAATAGAAATTGCCTAAAGGCCCTCTTTTCCAGTTATAAGTTTTCTCAAAGACAAAAAATTCAGTCTCTCAAAAGCTATGAAGAGCTGTGAGCAAACTAGGCTTTTCCCAGTGGGTTTTCCCATAGCATTTCAGGACTACTGCTGTGCCCCTGACTGCCGAAAGTGAATGGGGTTATAAATTGTTAGGACTAGAGAGACTAGTTGGAAATATTGGTGAGATCAATTTAACAGTGACCAGTATGCAGTCTATGCTCTCTCAATGCTATTTAAAATTAATTAAATATGATGGGAGGTAGAACCCTAGAAAAAAAGAAAATCAATAAAACTAGACATCTTTACTACTGCTTTTGATTGTTTGTTGGTTATTTTATAATGGCAAATTAATGAAGTGAGGATTATGTGTAGAATTTTGTGTGTGTACTTACATACACTTTGTTATGTTAAGAGAACAGTTAGCTTCAATGAAATATAGACTTATCTTTTTTTTTAAGAACTACAATCACATCACTTTGACGGTCTGTTGATGTATTTGATGAAGCCAGAAAAGAGCCGTACTAAAATGGGAGCCACAGTCCGTATGAAACATGCTAATGTTGATAATTTATTTCTACCTCCTTTGCCTTTCTTAGCCTTTCCTCAAGACTTGGACCACACTAGCCTTGAACACAAGTTAAGTTTACAGTAAGAGCTACAGAGACATCAATCCCTCAGTCCCCATCTGGCACCGTCACAGGTGTCCCATGTCATTCTGCTCACTTAAATACTTATGTTTTCATTTACTTATTCTCTGAAAGTCCTCCTGGTAATTTTTTTTTTTTTTTTTTTTTGAGATGGAGTTTCACTCTTGTTGCCCAGGCTGGAATGCAGTGGTGCAATCTCGGCTCACTGCAACTTCCACCTCCCAGGTTCAAGTGATTTTCCTGCCGCAGGCTCCCTAGTAGCTGAGACTATTGGTGCCCACCACCAAGCCCGGCTAATTTTGTGTATTTTTAGTAGAGATGGGGTTTCACCATGTTGGCCAGGCTGGTCTTGAACTCCTGACCTCAGGTGATCCACCTCCGCTTGACCTCCCAGAGTGCTGGGATTATAGGCATGAGTTACCATGCCCAGCCTCTTCTGGTAATCTTTTGCTGTGGCAGTTGCTTCCACTATCATTGAGAAGCCCCTAGAGGACTGTAAGGGTCCATCCACCATGGCTATCCTTAGAATATTAATACAAGCTTATTTTTCCCACCAGTACTCACATTTTTTCCTCACCTAAATACTATCACAGAATACTGTAAAGTTCACAGAATTGGCAGATTTTCTTCATTGATTTCAGCATGACTGACCAACAAAGTGTCATTGTATTTTTCAATGATTACTGTACTTTATCCTCAGCTTTATAGTCCTTTTCACTGAGGTTACAAAGATGAAGGGTAACAAAATATAAGAATTCTCTAAAAAGTATTTTCAAAAATGTTCCTTCCACAGTCACGTGTGTGGGCCTTTTGAATCTCTCTTCAAGAAGAACTTGCTGTTTAACTGTAAGTAGTGCAGTGAGCTGAGAGCCTACAGCTGTGAGCACATTCAGTATCTTTTGATCCAAGTTCATACTATTCTCAAACAGCCCCTAGTCAATGACTGAGCATGGTCTGGGCAGTGGTCCTGGTACATCTGCCCAGAACAGGACTCCACTAAGGGACAATCTTTGCTCCAGAGTTCCCTGTTGGGTTGGTTGAGATTTCATCAGAACTGTATCACTGCTGAGAGATCTCCCTGCCCAATCCTTCTTATAGCTCATTTTTCCTTTTGTAAGTATCAGATTTTCATTGTGACCTCAAGCCTCTCTCTGCCAGATTCTGATTCTTTCAACTCTTATCTTT
Organism: Rhinopithecus bieti; assembly: GCF_001698545.2. Lineage (NCBI taxonomy): Eukaryota > Metazoa > Chordata > Mammalia > Primates > Cercopithecidae > Rhinopithecus > Rhinopithecus bieti. Next base: position 2,765,600 of record NW_016803360.1, read on the forward strand.
TATGTGTATTGCCTTTCAATAAAAGTCTTGACTGCCTATATTTGTCTCAGAGTCTGCTTCCCAAAGAACATAGTATTTTACCTGATTTGTTTAGTACTTATATCATTTGCTGTGATTTATAATCTAATTCCCCTTTTACTCTCTTAAGTTCTTCCACAAACAGAGTTTGAGACTGGGGCTTACGTCTGGACAGCTTATTTGCTAAGTTATTCTAAAGAACAGGAGTGGACACTGGAACAGAATGAAACAGAGAATCCAAGGGTAGTTAGTCAGTTGGTCACTGTGAGCTATTGGAGGAAAGTACTACTAAATACCTGTTGAGGAGGTTGGTCAAACCCTTTCAGAACTGTTTGCTGGAAGAATGAAAAAAGGGAGTTGATATGATTTGGATTTCTCTCCTTACCCAAATCTCATGCGGAATTGTAATCCCCAGTGCTGGAGGAAGGACCTGATGGAAGGTGATTGGATCATGGGGGTGAATTTCTCCCTTGCTGTTCTCATTATAGTGAGTGAGTTCTCACCAGATCTAGTTGTTTAACAGTATGTAGTGCCTCCCACTTCACTTTCTTCCTCCCGCTTCTGCCATGTAGGACGTGCCTACTTCCCCTTTGCCTTCTGCCATGATTGTAAGTTTCCTGAGGCCTCCCCAGCCATGCCTCCAGTACAGCCTGCTGAACCATGAGCCAATCAAACCTCTTGTCTTTATAAATTACCCAGTTTCCTGTATTTCTTTATAGTAATGCAAGAACAGACTAATACAAGAGTGATTTTCATCACCCCCTGTGTCCCTACTTGGTCAAAGGTTGCCCTTAGGGTGTTAACTCATTTGCGCTGCCTGGTTTCCTTGTATATGCTTGTATCCCAATGATTGAATGGATTCCTGCTGGTGACCCAGGAGTGGGATAGCAGATAATCCTTTGCCAGAAAGTGAGAGACAGGAGGAATACCTGAAGCAAGATGCTATCACTTATACCTCTGTACAGCTATTTGCTGCATTAATGGCTAAAATTAAAAGGCAGGTCAAGAGAATTTGAAGTGTGCCCCAAGAAGTGTCTAATATACCTTCTTTGGAAGCTTCATTAGAAGTTAGGCTCAGGCCGGGCGCGGTGGCTCAAGCCTGTAATCCCAGCACTTTGGGAGGCCGAGATGGGCGGATCACGAGGTCAGGAGATCGAGACGATCCTGGCTAACACGGTGAAACCCTGTCTCTACTAAAAAATACAAAAAACTAGCCGGGCGAGGTGGCGGACGCCTGTAGTCCCAGCTACTCCGGAGGCTGAGGCAGGAGAATGGCGTAAACCCGGGAGGCGGAGCTTGCAGTGAGCTGAGATCCGTCCACTGTACTCCATCCAGCCTGGGTGACAGAGCAAGACTCCGTCTCCAAAAAAAAAAAAAAGAAAAAAAGAAGTTAGGCTCAATTTCTCTTATCTTAAGGACTTCTGGCAATTTTCCATCTTTAAGCCTGTTTTCACTGTATTAAGAAAATTTTGAAATAAATAAAATTATAAAAAATGATGCAATAGGATCCTACATACCTAGCTTTAACAACTGTCAATATTCCACCACTCTTATTTCATCAATTGCTCCCTCACCTTTTCTTCTGGCATATTTTAAAGCAAATCCAATGCAATATATCAATTTTTATCTATAAGAACTTTAGTATATATCTCTATTAGATAAGAACTTTTAAATCTAATCACAATATCATTGTTACACTTGGTAAAATAAATGTAATCTAATGCCAAGTTCATGTTCATTTTTTCCTTTTTCCAACATGCGTCTTATACAGTTGCTTTATTTGAATTAGAATCTTAACATTGCATTTGGTTTGATTTTTTTCATTTAATATATAATATTGTGTGTGTATGTGTGTGTGTGTGTGTGTGTGTGTGTGTGTATACCTAACACCCCATTTATCTGTTGAAGCAACAGCAACTGGATCATGTGTCCTGTGGAATTTCCTATACTATTTCACTGACTGTTAATGATTCCATGGTGTTTGTATAAGATACTCCTCCATACCAGAGTTTTTAACCTGGGTATTCCAGATTGATAGAATTCAAGGAGTCTGTTACTATGGATTGGATAAAAAAGCATCGTTATGTTCCCTGACCACTACCAGAAAGTTAGCATTTCCTTTATATTGAACGTAGGCAACCAATCACAGAAATATTAGTACCACTCTTTAGGCTTCTATTTGTCACAAGTAAACAAGTAAACGTTTCCATATAATATTACAGTTGTTGCAGATATCTTGAAATGCTATTTTCCTTTATTATTATTCTATTGATTAATTTACATCAACATTTAACTGTGGGTATTAGATACCTCACTAGAATATAAGTTATCAGTTTTCTTGTCCACAATCCTGGTTAGCCAACTAGGAACCAAACCTGAGCCTAATAATTATTTATTGACAACACCATGACTTGGTTTGGATAGACTACATGGGAGTTCTCAACTCTGTTTGTGTTATTAAAAGGCAGTCTTTTGTTACACAAGCTATGAATGTAGACTACGCAAGTTCAAACATATCTTACAGTTGAGGTAAATACCATGTTTGCTATTTAATGTAACTTCTTATTACTATAAGTAGATTGTGTGCTTCCAGCTCTAAGCTTTGTAAGCAGCAGAGGCTCTTTCTTGTTTATCTTTTTTCTTGGTATCCTTTGAACACTATCTATGTTATGAAACAAAAACTTTCACATACTAAAATATTAGCAGTGAATTTCGATTTCAGGGAGACTCTATATGTGAAAAAAATCTTGGAAATTTATGTGTCAAAATGGATTCTGATGTATTTCTTTTGACAGGTCTAAATCAACTAAAATTATTGCACCCAATCTGTGTCACTTGGAGATGAAGAAAATAAAAGCAGCAAAAAAATATTCTTTGTTAGAGAGAATTCCTTTTACTATTTTATTTTCAAATTTATAGAAATTCTTAAGTTGTTGAAAATCATTTATCAAGTTATAGGTGGCAAGAAAACATTGGGGATTCTTATTGTACTTGTCTTTCCTTCCATATACTTCCTAGGTGAGTAGTTTTATTTCTTTAGTAAGAAAAACAAATCATGATAAAATATTGAATTATTTCTACACCATAGTAAGGTGAGTGTATATTTTATCATTTTCCCTGTATTTTTTAATTTTCTCAGTATTAAAAAAACTAAAAAACAATGACACCATTGCTACCCTCAAGGAGCAATGCAATAAAAAGACAAGCAAGTAAAACACCGATTTGGAAAGTGTGTGACTCATGCTATATTAGGAGAGACTGTGCTACGAGAGCAGAGAGGCTGGATGCCTAACTGATAAGAACTAGGGAACTGCTTCCCAAAGGCATGGCCAGCAATTAAGAGATGAGAAGGAGTTGATGAACTGGGAACTGGAGGTTGAGTTGCTGCTGAAGGCAGTAAGAAGAGTATTTACAAAGGAAAGAGAGCCAGAGAGAACATGATATTTTGGAGGAACTGGAAGGAATTTTTAATGTCTCAGATTCACCTGGTGTGTGAAGGCGTTGTGAGAGTGGAGGCTAGAAAGGCAGGCAAGAGTGAGATGCTGAAAGGAAGTAGATGAAACTCTCAGGAGTTTCAAGTTTATCTTGAGTGAGGGAACCCACCAAAGACTTTTCATTAGGGCATAATATTACCAGGTGTAGATTATAGAGAGATCATTGCAGGGAGACCAATCAGCTTGATCTTATAATAGGCTATTTGAGACGTGATTATCTGAATGAGGGAGAGAAGCGGTAGGGCATAGGGGAGGAAATCAGATGTAGGAAGAGAAACCTATAGGACTAATTACATGTGACTGAGGAACGGAAAGAATAAGCAGATGACTAGGTGAGTAATTTTGAATGAACTAGGATTTCTATTATTGCTTGACAAGTGTTACTAAAGGTACGCAGTATAAATGTGACCTATTACCCTGCATAGTTTTTGAAAGACTACCTTAAATATTTCAAATGTTAACAAAAACTAGATTTTAAAGAAGTTACAACTTACTAATAATCATCAAGATTTAAGTACTATAATATTAATGAGTTGCTATTTGCTACACTGTAAAATTTAGAATCCAGATGATAATTAATGGGACACTTTGCACTGTGACATCAACTGTTATTAAAATAATACCTGAAGGAAATAATTAAATGTGTTTATGAGATAAATAGCTCTTTCTTACCACATACTTTTTCAGTCATTCATTTAATTTTAAAATTCTCAGATTTGTACTGACTCTAAATCGGGGGTTCTCAAACTTTAGTCTGCATCAGGGTCACTTGAAGACTGTTAAAACTCAGAATGCCAGCCCGGAATTCTTAATCCAATAAATTTGGAGTAGCATTTGGGAATGTGCCTTTCTCAGAAGTTCTTAGGTGATGTGAATGCTGATGGGCTATGAACCACACTTTGAGAATCACTGTTGTAAAATGTTATGTGAATTTATTTAGTCATTAATTCAACCACTGTATACAAATTTAGAATGAGTACCTACTATGTATCAAAACCTAGAAATAAAACAGTGGGAAAGCTACATAGTGAGTGTGTAAGTTTGGTTTATATCACAAATTAATCCAGTGTTTAGCTACTACTTGCACTTTCATGTTTCTATGGTATTTTTATGTCACTCAAATTTTTTCCATATGGAATGAATCAGTATTTTATTTATCAAATCAAGACAATTATACTTAAAATGAAATGTAAAGCTATTTCACTAAATCTGAAAAGTGAGATCTGAAGATCTTATATTTATAAATAGTGATTGAGATACTGTATTAGCTTGCTAGGACTTCCAAAACAAAATTCCACAAACTGAGTGGTTTCAACAACAGAGGCTTATTTCTCAGAGTTCTGAAGATGGAAAGTCTATGATCAAGGTGTTGGCAGGACTTACCTTCTGGTAAGGCATCTTCTCTTGGCTTGCAGATGGCTGTCTTCATGCTGTGTCATCACATGGCTTTTTCTCTGTGCCTGTGCCTTCCTGGTGTCTCTTTCTCATCTGATGAGGACATCAGTCATTTTGGATTAGGGCCCCACCCTACTGGCCTCATTTTAACTTCACCATGTCTTTGAAGGCCTTATCTCAAGTATGGTCACATGGATGAAGGCTCATGCTTATGACTTCATTTCACTTTAATTACCTCTTCAAAGGCCCTATCTCTATACATACTTACATTCTGAGGCACTGAGGGTTGGGACTTCAACATGTGAATTTTGGGTAAATGCAACTCATCCCATAACAGATATTCACAGTGGTTACGAGAAAATATACCCTTGAAATACAACTGTAAAATTGCCCCCTTTGAATTTGTATCTAAAACATTCTCTTTTCTTTTTCATACAGTCAGTCCTTCTATAGCCATAAATTAAGTGCTACTACATTTCCAGGGCTACCATAGGAGCCAAGAGAATAAACGAAGCTTATTTTGCCTTCATTTTCGAAGGTTATTTCTAAATATTTATTTGTAAATTTGTCTATTAGTGAATTACAACCCCTAGTCCTATAGAAGGCATATTTTGTTGAAGGGTCAGTTTCTCAAAAGATCTAAAACATCCCATTTAATTTATAGTCGGATCGAACTATCATATAACTCACAATATAAACTAACCTAATCTCAATTTGGGCTAAGGATAAATTGGATTTTCTTGATGCAAGTGGTAAAACAATTCACACAAGGTTGTTCACTCAAAGGAAGACTCCTCTGTAAAATAACTACTTCGGGAGTTGTGGACAGGGTTGAGAAAATAAATGAGATCCACTGAGGTGTACCAAGCCTAGCCATTACCACTCTTAGATCAGAAGGTTCAAAGGCAGGAAATTCGGATGTTGGAGCCTGCTGAAAACTGGAATGAATCATGGAGGAAGGGACACACATGGGGAGCTGTAGATGGGTGGGTGCGTTAAGCTACTCACAGAAATATGACCCAAAGCAATGGAGTAGTGAAAATATAACAATTTCTCCTTCCTTCTGCCCTCTGTTCCCCTGATGGTGCCTTCTTTTATTCGAATCCCATAAGAAACCAGACAACAAGGGAATCTGAGTGACATAGTCCACTGGGATTGGCAAAGAAAGAAGTAGAGTACATGAAGACAGGGGAGGACCAATGAATAACAGCAAATAACCAGCACAGAAGCCACAGTGGGGCTGAGATTACAGTCAGCACAGCCATTTGGATATGTTATTTACAGACGAGAATATGTGTATGTCAAGTATTGTTGGTATAAAATAAGCTTGTATTCTTCTGCCTCTGAAATTGAATCACGGAGAAGACTAAGAAATATGCACAATAGATTACAAAGCCAAAAAGAATAAACAATCGTGAGCTAAGTCATGTACTGAGAAGAAGAAAAAAAAAGTGGAGGCTCAGTCCAGGAGAGATCACTGGGGGTAACAAATTTATATTTTTACAAAAATCAGTTGACCAATTTTAATGATGGCTTAACTAGTGTCCTGAGCTTATTATGCTCAGTGTCATGGTCACTCGATAGTTGATGTAAGATATTTTCCCAATCCTTGTGGAGGATATGCCCTACTGGAATCTACTTATTTGAGAAGCCTTTGAAAGAAAGTCTTGGCAATATTCTCAGAGTGACCAAATATTTCTGTCTTTGGAAAGAGTTATACAGTTTCAGAAACTGCTAAGGTAGCTGTGTGGTATTTGAGCTCTATAGATGGACAGTGTAAATATGTTACTTGAAAAGATAAATGAATACCATAGTATAATAGGAAATCACCAAGTTTTTTTCTCCAACATTTAAGTGCAGGGGTACATGTGCAGGATATACAGTTTTGTTACATAGGTAAATGTGTGCCATGGCTACACAAATCATCTCATCACCTAGGTATTAAGCCCAGCCTCCATTAGCTATTCTTCCTGATGCTCTCCCTCCTCCGAATCCCCACCCTCCAACAGGTCCCAGTGTGTGTTATTCTCCTCTATGTGTCCATGTGTTCTCATCATTCAGCTCTCATCTCTAAATAAGAATATACAGTATTTGGTTTTCTGTTCCTGCATTACTTTGCTGAGGATAATGGCTTCCAGCTCCATCTATGTACCTGCAAAGGATGTGATCTTGTTCGTTTTTATGGCTACATAGTATTCCATGGTGAACACATTCTACATTTTCTTTATCCAGTCTATCACTGATGGACATTTAAGTTGATCCCATGTCTTTGCTATTGTAAATTGTGCTGCAATGAACATACGAGTGCATGTATCTTTATGACAGAATGACTTGTATTCCTTTGGGTATATACTCAGTAATGGGATTGCTGGATCAAATGATATTTCTGCCTCTAGGTCTTCAAGGAATTGCCGCACTGTCTTCCACAATATTTGAACTAATATATACTCCCACCAACACTGTAAAAGCATTCCTTTTTCTCCCCAACCTTGCCAGCATCTGTTGTTTTTTTACTTTTTAATAATAGCCATTCTGACCAAGTATTTATGTATATAAAAAAGCAAAAATTAGAAATATCCTTATAAAATATTTTACCTCATTTATCAAAATAGTTGGAGCAATTATAAACAAGAGAAAATCCACCATATGATTAATTTACTCTTATCTTTGCACAGTTTCTGGGTTTTCTAAAATGCAACATATTATTGACAAAACATTCCATCTTTTAGACAAATTCTACAACTTTATCTCCTCTGACAAATATTTATAAGTTCAATTTAACTGAACCCATAAGCACTAGAACTTACTATTTCCTTAGTGAATCATTTGAACAAATATACATCACTGCTGGAAATAATTAGCTAAATTACTAGATTGAATTCTATTCATATAATTGTTTGTCATCTGTCTCTTCAAATATTTGTAGCAATTATTTTATTTTATTTTGCTAAGGTTTACATTGGAAAAGGACATATATGTTGGGAAAATCATACAGTGATTAATCCTGTAGGCTTGCAGTAGAGTCCACAGATTTGAGCTGTGGCTCCTCCTTGCTAACTGTTTACCTTAATGAAGCTTTTAAACTTCTACAAACTTTACTTTCTTTATCTGTAAAATGAGGAATAATAGCAATATTTCTACAAGAATTATTATGAGGAATGTATGAAAAATGTATCTTGATTAGTCAGCAATTTAAGTATTTAAATTATTATTGCTATTGTTAGTACATATAGCTAATATTATACACATCTAAAATATCAAAATAATGATAATATTTACTTGTTTATCAGTATGCAGTTTTTTGATGTTTATATCACTGAATATTAGCACAAACAGCACAATATGCAATGTTCTCATATTTTAGACTGACCCATTACTTAATTTAGTGTATAATATGCCTATGAATAACAGTAAATTAATATTTTAGACTTAATATTTCTCTTTTGCAATTATTGATCTTTTAAAATAATTTATTATTGATGAATCGAGAAATAAGATTTTAATATTAAATAGTCCATCTTATAAAAAACATATAATAGCTTAGTAATTTGGGTGAAATTTTAGAGAAAATAAATTCCTAAATGTTAAGTGTTTCCTGGCTGGGCATGGTGGCTCACACCTGTAATCCCAGTACTTTAGGAGGCTGAGGTGGGAGGATCACTTGAGGCCAGGGGTTTGAGACCAGCCTGTGCAACACAGCATGACTCCATCTTTACAAAAAAATAAAAAAATAGAAAAATTATCCAGGCATGGTGGTACATGCCAGTAGTCCCAGCTGCTTGGGAAAATGAGGTGGGAAGATCGTTGGAGCCCAGGAGTTTGAGGCTGCAGTGAGCTATGATTGCACCATTGCACTCCAGCCTGGGCAACAGAGTTAGGCTCTATCCCTAAAAACTTTTTTTAAAAAGTTTCCTCTAGTCAAATTCTGAGGCATTCTAAAAGTCAACATTTCCATCTGTTCTTTCTATCATTAGTGAAGCAGGTGGTGTATGTAATATCCAAGGTGAAGTAAAATCATTTGGGCTTTCAAAACTCTAATATAAGTGTATAAGAAATTAGTACTACTCCTGTTTAGAGAAATTTTTTTAATGGAAGACAAATAATTATAGTCATAGATATTTTGTTTTCCCCCCATAAAAATAGAGGAAGACCTTAGGCCATTTGTGCCTAGTCTTATGTATTTAGAAAGTAGACCCTCCAAGGAAAAATAATTCTAGAGATCAGAAATTCATATCCACAATTAGTATGCCTTGGCTTTTCTACCATACTTTACTGCATTCCTCATGTTGCACATAACACGCAGACACAGACACCCAAGAGAAAGTGGCTTAAACATTAAAGGGGATTTATTGGCTTTTATAAGTATGTAACTCTGGAAGCTCCTTGACTTTCTGAGCTGGTTTTGATTCAACAACCTAATGGTATCTTTACGGACCCAGTGTTTTTTGGTATTTATTTTTGCCCATAGTCAACTTCATCTTAGAGCTTTCATCATGACGACAAAATTGTTGCAGCAATTCTAGTGTGTATAACCATACATCATCCTGAAATAAGAGGGTTTCTTTTCCAGCATTCTAAGCAAGGGTCCTAAAATTCACTTGTCAAAGTTCAGCTTCTGATTGGATCAGTTAAGATTACCTCCATACATTTGAAGTAACCATTACGCAGGGGATTAGAAATGTGCTGATTGATTTAGGTCAATCAGATGCCATGCTCTCTAGTTTAACTTTTCTTATAGTATCTGGGCTACATAGTGGAATGGTATATATACAAACTGAAATTCATAATGCTCTTAGGAAGGAGAAAGGAGTCAATAGATGCTGACTAGATGGCCAATTAATCCACTGCAGGGACTTTAATCAGAGTCAGAAAAAAATCACAAACATCACAGAATCTAATCTCAGAGATTTTGCTAATATAACTACATCTTAAATTACATATAGAAATAAATAAAAACACATCTAAAGAACATGTCTACTAATATTACAGTAATTATTTAACTTATTTTTTCTCAAAGAGAGACTGTATTACCAAGGGTTACCTATTTTTTTAAATGCAGATCTTACTGAAGCATATAGATCTTGGGATGCAAAAGTCTTAAATGACTGTGACCAAGTGTATATTGGGCAATGTGTTGCAATGGAGTGCATTATTAGTTACAGAAATTGGGTACTTAAAAAAAACTAATAAATGAATAATATAATAGAAAAATCTTCTAAAAACATCCACTCCTAATGGCATCTGGGAGACAGTTGTCATGTGAATCCATCATGCTCAGTTTAGATACCTTTTCATCTGCAAGCATGATATTATTGGATTTCTAGATCTGGTTTAGCACTGGATGGTTTAAGAATGCATATATGAAAATTATATGTGGTTTCATCTTTACCATTTCTCTGGTGCCATCAACAACCACACCCCCTATTTCAAATAGACCTCCAGGACTGACAACTAACTGTGTATGAAGAGGGAAGGAAGAGTTAACATTCCTCTTCTGTCTTTTTGGTTTTAGCAAAACCACTCTGGATGAGTTGAGGCAAAACTTCAGTTAGAAGAGACTTGAGAATATTGGGTCAATACACAATACATATTAGTCAAGGTTCTCCAGATAGTCAGAACCAATAGGTACTTAATAGAACCTATGAATATTATAAGGAATTGGCTCATGCAATTATGGAGGCTGATGAGTCCCCAAATCTGTAGGTGGCAAGCTGGAGACCCTGGAAAGCTGATGGTTTTGTCCTAGTTGAGTCTGTAGGCCTGAGAACCAGGTATAGTTCTAGTATGAAGGCTAGTAGGTTTCAGACTCAGGAAGATCCAGTGTTTCAATTTGAGTCAGAAGGCAGGAAAAAACCAGTATCCTAACTCAAAGGCAAGAAACACTTCTTTTACTCAAGAAAGCCTCAGCCTTCTTGGTGTGTTCAGGACTTCAGCTGATTGGGTGAGTCCACTGAGTGGTGGCCCACCCACATTATAGGAAGGACAGTCTGATTTTCTCAGTCTGCCTATTCAAATGTTAATCTTATCCAGAAACACCCTCACAGACACATCCAGGATGATGTTTGACCAAATGTCTGGACATCCCATGAGCAAGTCAAGTTGACACATAAAATTAACCTTCACACAATATAAGCTCAGGATGGTTTGTGTGAAAAGTTAACAGATGCTGTAAATTCTTCTTTAGGGACTGAACAAAGCAATTCTGTTCAATTCAAATGAACAAGATATAAAGAGTTGCTCCGAATTTTTTATGACTTTAGAGCCAAAATTCTTCAGTTCTTTATACATTTTTATCCACATGTAATGACCTACACAGAACAAATAAACATGGGTTTGATTATGGCTGTATTTGGAGGAAAGAATTAGGAGGATTAGAAGGATTAAGGATATAGAAAACGTAATTTAGCCTAGAAAAGAGTTCCAAAAAGGACACCTTGAGAATGTGCATATCTTCAGGCCAAACTATGCTTAAAATTTTCCAGGAAGTTTATTGGTGCTAATATTTCTTAAAATCCTCCAGAAGAGTAGGCTCAGACAATAATTTGATAGTGAAAGTATTGCATATTATATATAAAAGGAATTACTGCTAAGTTAGGCCACGCATGAGTTGGTTTACATGAAGAAGAAAGGGCTTGGTGGTAGTTTATGCTTAGTTGACACTGGAGGTCGGAGAAGTGCAGAGAAAGACCCCCTTGACTGCATCTCAGTCTATGCACAGAGAGGCAGCAGCTAGTAATTGAAAGAGCCCTTTTTATAAAGGATTCCATTAAACAAGGGAGTCTTGAGCATTGTCAGTTCAGGGCTCTGGTCTGATATGTGACTTAGAGAGAGCGGTATATTCTAGTTGTTTATTTTTTCTAAGCAACACAACATGACACAGACATAGAGAAGACTGAAGGAAATTCAGTGTCATTTTGTTCCCTAGTGAGTTTGCAGCTTTGTAAGCAAAAAGAGAGGTTATCCTTATCTGGAAATAATATTTTCATGAAGGGCACACATAGCAGCAGCAGTGTGAGAGGCCACCCTCAGAGTGCTTCGGTAGAGGGCAAACTTCAGGGAGATGCTGGACGAAGTCCAGAGAATTGTTTGTAAGCTTATACAAGACAAAACAACAGGCAGAGAGGACTGGATGGGGATGCTGGATATTTTTTATAGACAGATGGAGTCATAATCCAATGGTATTTGCATTGTTGCTATTAATAAGATTACTTCATATTGGCAAGGGATGTATTCAATAGTCTATTTTTTAGCTTTATGATTGTAAAAACTAAACAAACATATAAAAAGAGACAATTAATGAACCTCAAGGCAAAGAATACTTGTACTTATGCTATGTATTTCAAGGGAACTCTGTTTTCCTGTTACATTACTTCCGTGTCAGTGACTTCTAACGTCAGTTGTAAAAAGGATTGCGGATTACTTACATTCAGTTTAGAGGTTAGTTTGATTGCCTGAGGCATGGAGAATTAAATGAATAAAGGAAGACCCAGGAGTTCTCTTTTATATTGTGGGAAGCTAGCATTTGATATGCAAACCTTTAAAGAATAATTCTTCAGATTGGTTAGCATCATTAGAGATGAGAAATAGTTACTTATGAGAAAAACATGGAATGTCTTTGATGGGTTTGCATAAATGACTCCTCTACATGGCCCTAATTCTGATGTTTTTTGATGTTTTAAGTGGAAATTTTTTGTTAGTAAATTGCAGTATGTGAACTATACAATAATCTCAATACATTTCTTGTTCTGCTTATATTAAAACTGTGGGTTTGAGGTATTCAGACAAGAACTGTGTCTGGTAAATGGATTATATTTTCTATGGAGTTACTGAAAGACACATACAGCATTAACACTTGAGTATAAATAAATTATTGAATTTGATGGTATTTGGTTCAGACTGGATCTTTAGACTCTGAAAATTTTCTTTTCTCATGTTCATTGCCTCTTGACTCCATCAACTTTGTCTTAGAACTGGTTTCTACACAAGAGAAGAAAGAGTAAGAGCCTTTTATTCAGTAGATTGAGGCTCAATGTTATCATAATGAACGTCAATCTAGATCTCGTCTTTACTCATTTCTGAAAAATCGGAATTCTGGCTTGCTCCTGTTAATAGGCTACATGGATTAATTAAATTAACTAATTTTTCAAGGATGCGAATATGGTCAAACTCCCTACCACAATAACATCGTGGCATCCAAGTAAGTAAGTTTGAAATTGTCCTTAACTCTACCTTCTACCTCATACCTTCTATCCCACATTTAGTTGTTTATCAAGTTCTATGTTTTCAAAGTTCTTGTGAATATTGTTGGTGTTTTGCCCATATCCCCTTGGGTTTTCCTGTCCTTTCTATGTAAAATGACCTGATTTCCAAAGGCCATTTTTGTCTAATGGCAGCCCTTGTATTGTTGAATCCATTTTGCCCTCCTGCTACTAAATGCACTTCACAAAATAAGAGTTGGAATGAAGAGATAAAGAATAGAGGTTCCTGGGAATTAGCATCCTTCTGGAAGGAGCTCTTAATTGCTAAGTAGCATATTGGCTCAGGGTCTCCTGTTGAGGGAACTCCCAAGTTATACACTTCTTCACCTGTTTTTCCATAGCACTTTTCCTCTGTGTTTCTTAGATTTGATTATAGAACATCCATGGGATCTTATCTCTTTTGACTCCTCCTCTCAATTGCTCCAGCAAAGGGACCAGAAAAGGGACTTATCTCTGCATTTCCATGATCTCGGGCTAAACTTGGCTCATGATGGGCCTTCAACAAATGGCTACTGAAATGAACTGGGATTATCCTTTGTGGCATCGAATCCCTCAATCACCCTTTTTAGTCCTCTGATTCTTCTAGAATTGTGGAGTGTTTGACCCTCCATAGAACATAAGCTTCTCTTTCAGGGAATGGACTCTTGGACTCTTGTGCCTGAAATTCCAACTCATGACTTTTGCCTTCTAATTGATGACAAGTTTCATTTGATTTGTTTTCTGATTTTGCTTTCCTGGCTAGTCTTTCAAAAAAAAAAAAAAAAAAAAAAAAGAAGAAGAAGAAGAAGATGGCAGAAATGAATTAAGAAGAAAGTGAACGAGAAAAAAAGAAAAGGAGAAAATAAATGAACAAAATGAGAGAGAGGTGATGGGGAGAAGGAGGGAGGAAGTAAAATGACAGGAAAATTAAAATAGAGAAGAACGTTGAGAGCTCATGTTAGATGTTCTTTCTCTTTTCAATAAAGTTGGAGAGAAAATCAGTTGCCGAGATAAAGAGATAAGAAGATACAGGATTGAGTGGAACGGAAAAGTCTTGAGAAACCTGAAGAGGAAAACAGTGCAGATAGATAAGCAGCAGTGAGGCACAGTATTGGCATTTCTTCAATCAGTAAACAATTACAGAGCACCAATATGTATCCTGTCCCATACTGAGCATGATTGAGATAAAGAATACACATCCATTACTTTATATCAGTATTTTCATTCTATTATTTTCGCCAAGTTTACCCCTCAAAACATCTAAATAATACTATTAGCCAAAAATATGAAAACATTTATTTAAAAAGCAAAGCATATATCAAATATTTGCCTTTGAAACTAAGCATTCTTCCATTACATATAGCTGCTACCAATGTCAGAATCTATTATTTTGCTGTTTTGTTGTCCAGTAAAGAGAAAAATACTTCTGGCAATATCACTTTCTTTATTATCTTTGCTGAAGTTATCCAGAAATCAGGATATTGAGTCATTGTCCCAAAGCAGAAAAAAATACCTGCTGAGGTCTGCTCAGAGATTTACAATATATTCTAAAGTAAAGTGTAATTTTATAACTAGAGTCTTTTGACTCAATTTCACAATTCTAAGAACTTTTAGGCCTATGGCAAAAATCTTAATCTACTGGCTCAGGTTTTAAATTCAATCATAATCTTACATTATTCTTCCATATCACATTTCCTTATCAGTTTTCCCCAAGAAAGAAGGCAATATTATATGTCAAAATTACTAAGTACACTATTTACACTTCAAACCTTGTGCAAAGTTAATTATGCAATTATAAACAATGTACATAATAAGTAAAAGGGTGGAATTGGCATCTGACACACCTGAAATAAATTTTTTTTTCTGTCACTTATTAGCTGTGACCTCAAAGAAGTTACTTAGTCTTGTTATATTTTAGATTCTGCTCCAAAAATGGGGAAAATGGAGCAATGTAAGAACCCAGTGAATTAATAGATAGAAAACTAATAAAAAATTGGCTGGTAATAACACAAAGTTGATAAATGTTAACAATTTATACTGAATATTTGCTTTTCTTTTAGTTTGCTTTAAGCTGTTCATTATGTGGTCTACTTTCCTACATACTGAGAATTTCCAACCTAAAACTCTTGGTGAGGGAGTCTACTTTGTTATATAGAAACTTAAATGACAAGCATTTATGATGCTTTCTTGTCTTGCCTCTCTCACAGTTAGGCTTGGAAACCAAGTGCCATGTGGCCTATACTTTGAATTGAGATAATGTTGCAAAGAAATATACACAGAAGTGCATCTGTCTTAAAGAAGAAAAAGACAGCCATAGCAATGACAACCACCTTCCAGGGGCAGCAATATCAGAAGTCTCAGCAGACATTTTGAATTGTTAGTGGTGCTTCCTGTGGCTTTGAATGTGTTTCAGCAGTGGCAACAGTGGCAAGAAAAGTGGCAAGTTCATAGGGTATTATTTTGGCTGCTGCTCTAACTGTGTGACTGCTAAGCCTGGTTCTCTAATACCACTGAAATTATTTCAAAACCTGCTTTTCTCTTGAATCAGCCAGTGTTAGTTTTTGTTGCTTTCAATGAAGAGCCCGGATTCATATAAAATTGGGACCAGAAATATTTGCAAGCAACAAGCCTAAGGGAAAATTAGGGATGGATTTTGGGGGGTTGAGAAGTCTGGGATTTGTTAACTGGCTTGGAGGCGGAAAAAATCTAGTATTAAAGGAAAGAACTTTGGTAGTCAACGGCATGTGGTACCCAAGCCACTAATTAAATTATCCCCTGTGGTCATCTACTATGAAATAACCATTCAAAGAAAGGCTGTGACAGACCCAGTGTCTATTACAGTATAGTATGAAGGGCAATTCAATTAGTATGGAAGACTTTTTGCTGAATATATGGACCTCCTAAAAAAAGAGAAAGGTTTTCTCAAATTCCAAAATTCTTGGCTTAAGGCACAGACTGTAAGGGAATTTCTAGGTCCCTGCTGATAGAAGAAAAGATATCCATCATCTTTTGCTATGCATAGCTAAGATACTGAAAACAAAATGTAAGATTGAGTTTATGTATTGCTGAATTGTGTTGAGTGAATTCATTGTTCATACTTTTATTAGTACATGCAAAACACTGTCCAGATACAAAGATAAATTAAATAGATCTTGCTTTTCAGTACAGAGAGGCACAAATAACTTAATTGTAGTTGTTTAATCACCCAGATGAACCCATCTGTTTTTGTTAGGATTATATTTGCCTGCAAGTAACAAAAGTCCAACTAGTGCAGTTTGTACCTAAACCAAGAAGCCCCGAGGTAAGACGTGGTCAATGCATTCAAAAGCTCTGTGGTGTCGGGGCCTATGGCTCTGTGTTTCACTTTGATGTTCCCTCATGTCAAAGGATGGCCACTGCAATTCTTACCTCTTCATTCATGTTCAGGGTAGGGCCATGTTAAGAAAAAAAGGGCGAAATCTGCTGTAAATCTGCTGTGTATTTCCCCATTTATCAAGAAAATAAACATTTTCCAAAAATACCATCAATCTTACACACTTCTGCTAAGGTATCGTAGTTACCTTTGGTACGTGTGTGTCCACCCTGACAATAAGAAAGTATAGAAAAAAACAGGGAAGTTTTGTCATGATGCATTCCATTGGGCTATACACATTGCTCTCTGAATCAAAGTGAGAGTGTTAACAAATGAGGTAAGGAATGAATATAAAGTTGTCAACTAATAAGGTATGCCACATTATCCTGTATTTATTATGCCAGATTCTGAGTGTATGATTGGAATACATATTTTTAGTAACTTGCAGCACCTCCACTTACTCATCTAAACCATGGAATAAAGGTCACTATGATAGAAAGGACAAAATGCAATCTGGTGATTTCCTTTCCTAGCAAGATAGTAAGTTGAAACCAATATCCTATCCCTGGAGAAAAAGACCATTATCGAAAACTTGAAAGAAGCCCAAGATACAATAAAATGCCCCGTTCTTTGGAAAGATCTAGTGGAATGCCTCAGACAGCTGATATATCCCCCATCTTCGCCAAATTTCAGTGATGTGGCAGTCCCCTGATTTTTCGAAGAATATATTTTCTCTCTTCTGCAGCTGGTTTTTCTCACCAAGGTTTCCAGCTTGGTTGTCTCTTATTGCTTATCTGGCTTCTTTAGCATAATGTCATTGATGTATAAGTAAACTACTCAGTTTTGTGCGATATCCTGGGGCTTCAGGTCCCCTCAAGCTATATTACAAGAGTGTGGGTGAGAGTTAACAGAGATGAAAGACCAGAGTTTAAGTGTATATGTCAGGAGTCACATCAGTGTGCTTCGAGTATGACAGCCTGATGAACCAGTCGCTTGAGTGTTTGTGTGTGTATGTGTTATTATGGGTGTGTTTACAAAGACAACTCTAATACAGTTACTGATTTATTTCTAACCATTCTTTCTTAAATCATTTGGGTTTTGGATTACCATTCCTAAAGGAAACATGTATTGTATTTTTAATTAGATTGGTTATTAGGCCAGCCCGTACAGGTCAACTTAGTCTTGTTAGGCTATGAAGTAGGTATAGTGTGATTGCACTCATGAGATTTTAGGTCCTATAAAAAGGAGATCATGAACTGCAGTTGAAGAAGAAAAAAGAGGCATCTTTCTGTCTTTAGGGCTTTGGGAAAAAATAAAAGAACCAAAACTGTTGCTATTCTACTTCCTGGTTATTGATGTGTGGCCCTCATCCAGCTTTACTGTAAGATACACATTCCAAAATTATTGACTTTTAAAAATTAATTTACACTAATATTTATAGCACTGTATTTGCTAGTAAATGTGAAGATGCTTTACGTTTGGGTTCACCAAGTGCTATTTTGGTAGGCTGGCTCTACCTACAGGACTACTCCCAATGTTGGTTCACCAGACCTCTTCCGCTTTCTACAGCTTCTTCTTTTCTCCAATTCTAAATACCTAGATAATTCTGAAACTTTATCTTCTGGAGATTCCTTTGGTGGCACAGCTTGGCTTCTAAGAATTGGGAGAGTGGATAAAGGTAGATGGTTAGCATTTTGGGATTATCTGTACATTGAGTTTTAATGAAACTGAGGCCTGTTAGAAAAATTATCTTCATTGTTAAGCAGACATTGTCATTAGAAAGTCCTAGTAGTTTTATTCCAGGGCTCCCGATGCCCTAGGAGCTACTAGAAAGCATATTGCAGACTTCTGTAAGGCAAAGAGGGAAAAGAGGAGAGAGCTGTTCAGTGGGCAGGGCTCCAGCTCTCTTCTTTGCTTACAGACTTTTGTGAAGCACTAGATGATATTTAATGCCCATTGCAACTTCAAAATTCAATAGCTTGATACTTACAAATTCCCCACTTATAAAATCTTAATTTTTTGAAATGTGTATGGTATTTTGTGAGTATTAAAAAATATTTGATGAATTTGAGAGAATTAAATACAATGAATTTTAAAGTGTGATTATTTTATTTATAATTAAAATCAGTAATAGATAAGTACATTGAATTTTAGAACAAAATAAGAGTCTTAATTTTTCTTCCAAGGCTTGATAGATTAAAGCAGCATTAAATCCCTATTCCACCATTTCCTAGCAATGTGAACTGGGAACCTGTCTTGAACTTTTTATTGTTTAATTTCCTCATCTGTAAAATGAAGATAATAATGGCATCTATCTAGTGGTAGTAAAAAAATATCGTAAGACATTTAAAAGCTTTAGGAGAGTGGCTGAAAGATAGCAAGCACTCAATATAAATTATAATTTTTGTTATTGCTTATAGTGAAATTATCAACTCGATATGGCTTGACCACTGAAAATTAGAATGCCTAATTTATGCAATTGCAAAAAAAATAGGACATCTAGAATAGTTTGAAGTAGAAACACAAAAAGGAAAACAGATGGGCAATATCCAGTAAGAAAATTTTGCTCAGTATTGCCCATCTGCTTCTCTCTGCCTGCACGCTTTGCAGTAATATAAATTTTCAAAGAGCCAAGTAATATAATTCTCAATCTAGTTTAATTTGTGTTTGCACTTCATTGGCTACTGGCAAGGGAATGGTTAGATTCAGATTTGATGATAATGCCACATAGTCCTCATGTTTATCCCATGAGAGGCAAAGCTGTACAAAAGATTAAAATTAGTAGGAGGCAATTATTCTCCTTATTAATCAATTCTAGACACATTTGGCAGCTTTTCTCTTGCAACAGAAGTACTATTCAAATAAAGGTGGTAGAGACACTTTTCAAAAATGTTATTTTAATTGAAAGTGTCAAGCTCTCTTTAGTAGACCATAACCTTCTTTGCCTAAGAATGTGTTAAGATTAGTATTTTTTCATTTGAAAATTACATAGTTTTCTAAAAGCACGATCATTATTCATTTTCTTATTACCTTAAAGCATGCTTCTTCACAGTGAAAATAAATAGAAGCTTATTTGATTCAGGAATTATGAAATAATGCACTTTCTGCCTAACAGGAAAAAGTTGGTATTATTTTGATTTCTTTTAATAAATGGCCATTCACGCAGATCCAGATTAGAAATTGGATGATGGTTTTCCTAAATGCAAGACTGAAATAAAGCTTCTGTATTTAGTAAGTGATTGCCAGGTTTTGCAGAAATAAAGACAGAGATTAAGTTTGTAGATTACTAGGCCACATGATCATTTTTTCTGTTTTAAGAAGTCGATTCAAGCAGGCATTTGGGAATGAAAAATAAAAGACAGTAATTTGGGGTTTACTTGTACTCCAGAAGGGGAAAGTGTGCAGATGGCTTTTCCTCTCCTTTCTCCTGGATAATTCTTAGTAGGGGTAGGAATGTAGGGATAGGAAGGTAAGGATAGGAATGCTCTACTACAATCAAATACCCCAACCTCTCAAGGTCTAATAACAGCAAATGTTTAGATCTTATTTACACTACATGTCACTTAAAATGGCATGGGACCCAGGTACTGCCTTCTCCGGACCATTGCTAGTCTCCGTGACAGAGTGGGGAAAAGCATGCTGAAGTACACAGAAGTGACGAATGCCACATTTCTTAATTAACTGACCAAAACAAGTCACATGACAAGCCGGGGTTCAGATCAGTGAATTGTAACATCCCCACTGGTAGGGTCAATGAATTACCCCTTTCAGCACTCATCACAAATACAACTGAAAGAGATCTTGTCGAATCCCCTGCAGACCTGCATCTGAAAAGTAGGAGGACAGAAAAATTCTAGTTGTGTTAGGTTGGTCATTTTTGTAGTGTGGGAAGAGAGAGAAAAGATCCAGTAAGAAGTAAAAAACATAAAATTGACCTTTATCCTGAGTAGAACTTCTAGCCATCCCCAAATTACTCTGGTTGAGTGTTTTGAGATTATATGTCCTGACATGAACAGGGTGCTTCAATTTTTTAAGGACAATTTACTCACTAACTTAAAATTCAGAGTCTGTCAAATGATTTTCTTTCTCAATACCTCTTTTTTTTTTTTTTTTTTTTTTTTTTTTTTTTTTGGAGACGAAGTCTCGCTCTGTCGCCTGGGCTGGAGTGCAGTGGCCGGATCTCAGCTCATCGCAAGCTCCGCCTCCCGGGTTTATATGCCATTCTCCTGCCTCAGCCTCCCGAGTAGCTGGGACTACAGGCATCCGCCACCACGCGTGGCTAGTTTTTTGTATTTTTTAGTAGAGACGGGGTTTCACCATATTAGCCAGGATGGTCTCGATCTCCTGACCTCGTGATCCGCCCGTCTCGGCCTCCCAAAGTGCTGGGATTACAGGCTTGAGCCACCGCGCCCGGCCTCAATACCTCTTTTGATCCAAATGTTCTTTCAGTTGAAAATTTTTGTAACACTATGCTAGTTACAATGAATCTACAAGTACTTCATAATTCTTTCTATGTTTCTTGTCATAATTTTTGCCTCCATGTAGATAATGGATATATTTTGATCCTAACCGAATTGTAATATGGTGTAAGGTAAAATAGGTTGGTGGGACATTTGGCTTCTAAAGAATATTATTTGACACTTAAGATATAAATTTCAACCCTATTTTTCTCCTTCAGAGGAGTGCTGATTCAAGGAGCCATTCTATATTCTTAAACCTCTAAGTCAGGGTTAATGATGTATTTTATGTTCCATACAAGGGTTTTATCTACCGCAGAAGTTTTGTAAAGAAGTCCAAAAGAAAAGAATTTCCTTTAAAATGGTAGAAGCTGTTCTATGGTATGTGTTATCAATTATATTCATAACTAGGAGCTCATTAATTATTTTTTGAAATGTTTTTGTCTCTTTGTGGTAGCCTTCTCTTAATTAAATATCAAAATCCTCACTGACTCTTCTGGTATATTTCTGTCTTTCTCAGTTTCCTGACTGTCTTTTCACCAGGAGAAGAGGAGAAAATTATCTGGTCTGATAAACTGAGGAGTAAGAATTGGGCATGTAACGCTGTGGCTTTGCTATTTCTGATGTTTGACTGCTTGCTCAGTCCACTGTTCCATAAATAAGTTTTCTTTGGGTGGGGCTCTGTGGAGTGGTGAGGGTGATGCTTGTAGTTTCCTGGAATTGACTGCTAGCTGGTGGAAGTGCCTCACTCCAGGATTTGGTATTGAAAAGCTCTCCTGTTTACCTAACAATACTATGGTACTTTCCAACATTACGATGGCATATACTGATTTTTTATTTCTTCTCTGCCTGGCTCCTTTGTCTATCTTTTAACAGATACTAAACTCAGGGAAAGAGAAAATTTTTCAAATCCTAAACATCTAATCCTCCTCTAACCAGCCCCATCCTAGGTTCACTGCTACAGATTAGTCCATCCAGTTTCCCTGCTGCTCTTCACTAATTGAAATGGAATTGCAGGAGGTGGGTCTGGAAATATATATTTTCAGAAAACTCCATATATGTTTTGATATGCTCACAGGTTAATGAAGATGTTGACACATCGATTATATGTGTTGCATATTTTTTCAAGTTTATGTTTATGTTTTCATATTGTTTATGATTTTTGACATAAAGGTTTGAAATTTACTGATAAGGCTATTCATCTTTATATTTTCCATTTCTATCTTCCTCTACTCTGGGAGTTGAATATTTTCCTGTAGATTTTAGGGTTTGAATTTAAAATAGGTTATTTAAAATCACTACATGAATGCATGCATATTGTTTAAAAGCCCCAAATTGTATAGAAAAATATTATTAAAACACAAAAATTGCCCATTAGTAACACTTCCAGCCTTATAAGCAACCATCAGGAACAATTTGGTACATGCAGATATAGCTTTGTATTTCTAATTTTAATATTAACATACATATTCCTTAGTAACTTTAAGAAGTGTTTTTAATTTTGTGGGTACATAGTGGGTATACGTATTTATGAAGTACATGAGGTGTTTTGCTACAGGCATGCAATGAACAATAATCACATCATGGAAAATAGGGTATCCATTTCCTCAAGCATTTATCCTGTGTGTTACAAACAATTCAATTATACTGTTTAGTTATTTTAAAACATACAGTTAAATTGTTATTGACTATAGTCTAACTATTTTTTTGTATGCATCAACCATCTCCATCTCCTCACCCCCCATCACCGCCTACTACCCTTCCAAGCTTCTGGTAATTATCCTTCTATTCTGTACCTCCATGACTTCAATTGTTTTGATTTTTAGGCCCCATAAATAAGTGAGAACATGCAAAGTTTGTCTTTCTATGCCTGGCTTATTTCACTTAACTTAATGACCTCCAGCTCCATCCATATTGTTGCAAATGACAGGATCTCATTCTTTTTTATGGATGGATAGTACTCCATTGTTTATCTGTACCACGTTTGCTTTATCCATTCATCTGTCAATGCATACTTTGGTTGCTTCTAAATTTTACCTAGTATAAACCATCTTTGCATTCCTAGGATAAATCCCACTTGGTCATGATGAATGATTGTTTTAATGCGTTGCTGAATTTGGTTTGCTAGTATTTTGCTGAGAATTTTTGTATCAGTATTAATCAGGGTTATTAGCCTGTAGTTTTATTTCTCTGAGGTGTCTTTGTCTGGTTTTGGTATGAGGGTAATATTGGCCATGTAAGAATGAGTTTGGAAGTATTCCTTCTTCCTCTGTTTTTTGAAACAGTTTCAGTATGATTGATATTAGTTCTTCCTTAAGTGTTTAGTAGAAACAGCAGTGAAGCCACATCGGGTCCCAGGCTTTTCTTTTTTGGAGAACTTTTATAATGGCTTTATATACTTGTTACTTGCTATTGGTCTGTTCAGCTTTTGGATTTTGTTATGGCTCAATCTTGATAAGTTGTATGTGTCTAGGAATTTATCCATTTCTGTATTTTGCAATTTATTGGCATATATTTGCTCATAGTAGCCACTAATGACCGTTTAAATTTCTGCAGTATCAGTTGTGATGTCTCCTTTTTCATTTATGATTTTCATTATTTGGGTCTTCTCTCTTTTTTCTTAATCTGGCAAACGGTTTGTCAATATTGTTTATGTTTTCAAAAAAACCAACATTTGTTTATTGATGTTTTATATTGTTTTCATTTCAAATTCATTTATTTCTGCTCTAATTTTATTATTTCTTTTCTTCTGCTAATTTTGTATTTGGTTTGCTCTTGCTTTTCTAGTTCTTTAAGACTCATCATTAGGTTATTTCTTTGAAGTTTTTCTTTCTTTTTTGATGTAGGCACTTATAAAATTTCCTCTTAGTACTGCTTTCACTATATCCCATAGGTTTTGGTATGTTGTGTTACCATTCAATTTTCTTCTTAATTTCTTCATTGACCCACTGGTAATTCCAGAGCATATTGTTTAATTTCCATGTATTTGTGTAGTTTCCAAAATTACTCCTGTTATTTATTTATAGCTTTACTTCATTGAAGTCAGAGAAGATGCTTGATATTATTTCATGTTTTTGAATCTTTTAAGACTTATTTGTGACCTAACTTATGGTCTATCCTTAAGAATAATTCCTGTGCTGAAGAGAAAAAATGTGTATTATGCATCCATTGGATAAAATGTTCCATAAATATATATCAGATCAATTTGTTCTGTAGTAAAGATTAAGTCCAATGTTTCTTTGTTGATTTTCTTTCCTGAAGATCTGTTCAGTGCTTAAAGTGGGGTGTTAAAGTATCCAGCTATTATTGTATTGGGATCTATATTTTCTCTCTTTAATGCTAATAATCTTTGCTTTATATATCTGATTGCTCCAGAGTTGGGTTCACATATATTTTAAATCCTTATATCCTCTTGCTGAATCGATCCCTTTATAATTATATAATGGCCCTTTTGGTCTCCTCTTATATAATGACCAGTTTTTATTTTGATATCTATTTTTGTCTCATGTAAGTATAGCTACTCCTGCTCTTTCTTGGTTTCTATTGGCATGGAATATCTTTTCCCCTCCCTTTATTAATTCTATGTGCTTCTTTACAGGTGAAGTGTGTTTCTTGTAGGCAACAGATCATTGGGTCTTTTTTAAAATCCTTTCAGCACTCTGTCTTTTGGTTAGAGAGTATAGTCCATTTACGTTTAATATTGTTATTGATAAATAGGGTCTTACACCTGCCATTTTGTTATTTATTATCTGTTTGTTTTACAGGCTTCTCTGCTTTCTTTCTTTCCTTCCTGACTTCCTTTAAGTGAAGGTCATTTTCTCTGGTGATATGCTTTCATTTCCTTCTTTTCATTTTGAGTGTCCTTTGGATGTTTTTCAATTTGAGGTTGCCATGAGACTTGTAAATAAATGGGTAATCTTATAACCCATTATTTTAAACTGATGAAAATTTAACTCTCATTGCCTAAACAAACATGCAAAATTAAAACTAATAAAAGCTCTACACTTTAACTTCATCCCTTCACTTTTAGCTTTTGTTGTTTATCTTTATGTCTTTTTATACTGTCTTTGTTTTGAAAAGCTGTTGTTGTCATTATTTTTTATTGTTTCATCATTTAGTTTTCCTACTTAAGTCAGGAAAAGTTTATACACCATAATTACCGTGTTATACTATTCTGTGTTTTTACTACTACCAGTGAGTTTTGTACCTTCTGATGATTTTTTTCTTGCATATTAACATTCTTTTCGTTCAGACTGAAGAATTCCTTTTAACATTTCTTATAGGACAGGTCTGGTGTTGATAAAATCCCTCAGCGTTTGTTTGTCTGGGAAGGTCTTTATTTCTCCTTCAAGCTTAAAGGATATTTTCACTGGATATACTACTCTAGATTACAAGGTTTTTTCTTTCAGCACTTTAAATATGTCATACCACTCTCTCTTGGCCTGTAAGGTTTCCACTGAAAAGTCTTCTGCCAGATGTATTGGAGCTCCATTTTATGTTATTTGTTTCTTTCCTCTTGCTGCTTTTAGAAACCTTTCTTTATTATTGATATTTGGGAGTTTGATTATTAAATGCCTTGAGGTAGCCTTTGGGTTAAATCTACTTGTTGTTCTATAACCTTCTTGTACTTAAATGTTGATATTTTTCTCCAGGTTTGGAAAGTTCTCTGATATTATCTCTTGGAATAAACTTCGACCCCTGTCTCTTTCTTTGCTTCTTCTTTAAGGCCAATAACTCTTAGATTTGTCATTGTGAGGCTATTTTCTAGATCTTATAGACATGCTTTATTGTTTTTTATTCTTTTTTTGGTACCCTCTGACTGTATTTTCAAATAGCCTCTCTTCAAGCTCACTAACTGATTTGGATATGTGTTCCTGCTCAAGTCTCATGATGAATTGTAGTCCCCACTACTGGAGGTGGAGCCTGGTGGGAGCTAATAGGATCATGGGGTAGATTTCTCATGAATGGCTTAGTACCACCCACTTGGGGTGTCCTCATGATAGTGAGTTACTTCTCATGAGATCTGGCCATTTAAAACCATGTGGTGCTTCACTTTCTTTCTCTTGCTCCTGTTTTCACCATATGACATGCCTGCTCCCCTTTCACCTTCTGCCACTCTTCCTGAAACTTCCCTAGAAGCTGAGAAGCTGGGAATACTTCCTATAAAGCCCATATAACTGTGAGCTAATTAAGCCTCTTTTTTAAATAAATTACCCAATATTAGATTTTGTATAGCAATATAAGAATGGCCTAATACACTAGATATTTCTTCTGCTTGATCAGTTCTGTTAGTAAGAGACTCTGATGCATTCTTCAGCATGTCAATTGCATTTTTCAACTCCAGAATTTCTGCTTGATTCTTTTTAATTATTTCAATCTCTTTGTTAAATTTTTCTGATAGAATTCTGAATACTTTCTCTGTATTATCTTGAACTTCTTTGAGTTTCCTCAAAACAGCTCTTTTCAATTCTCTGTGTATATCTCTCAGGATCAGTCACTGTTGTCTTATTTAGTTCATTTGGCAAGGTCTAGTTTTCCTGGCTGGTCTTAATGCTTGTAGATTTTCTTCACTGTCTGGGCATTAAAGAGTTAGGTATTAATTGTAGTCTTCACAGTCTGGGCTGTTTGTGCTTGCTCTTCTAAGAAGGCTTTCCAGGGTTTTGAAGGGATTTGGACCCAAAGCCCAATAACACAGTGATTTTTGCCGACTTGTAGAGGCCTTAGTGGTCTTGCATAAGATCTGGAAGAATTATCTGGATTACCAGGCAGAGACTCTTGTTTTTTTCCCCTACTTTCTCCTAAACATAAGGAATTTTTCTCTCTATGCTGAGCCACCTAGAACTGGGGGCATGGTGATACAAGCACTCCTGTGGCCACCAGTACTGGGACTGTACAGGTTCTGACCTGAAGCACAGCACTGGGCCTTAACCAAGGCCCTTCCCTTAGGGGTGTCCAGTTCCCCCAGGTCCCAAGCATGTCTAGAGATGCTATCAGAGAGCCAGGGATTGGAGTCAAAATCCTTAGCAATTTATCAAATGTTCTATTCTATTGAGGCTAAGCCGACACTCAAGCCAAAATACAAAGTCCTTCCCACTCTTCCCTTCCCTTTCCATAGGCAGAGGAGCCTCTCCCTATGGCCACCACTTGTCCATGGGTTGGGGGGTTTCTCCTAGGCCATCACCAATGTTCACTTAAAGCCCAAAGGCTCTTTTGTCAGCTTCTGGTGAATGATGCCAGGCCTAGGACTCACTCTTTGGTGAGTTGGCTTTATTCTGGCCTAGTACAGGTCCAGAAATGCTTTCTAAGAGCCTAGGCATGGTCTTGGGAACCCCAAGAGGCTGCTTGTTGCTCTAACCTACTGTGGCTGAGCTGGTATGTAGGATATAAGACAGTCCACTTTAATTTTCTCTCTGCTTTTCTCAAACAGAAGGAGTCTTACATCATAGCCACCATAGCCGGGAATGTGCTGCATCTCCCCTGCAACCAGGAGTTCTCAGAGCACATGGCCCACGGTGTTCCCTTCTGGCCCACCAAAGGGAACCCTGTTCCTTGAAGGTTATATCTAGAAATGCAGTCTGGGAGCGACAGCCTGGACTAGAAGTCTCACAACTCTGCCCAGTGCCCTATCATGCTATGGCTGAGCTGATATCTAAGATGCAAGACAAAGTCCTCTTTACTCTTTGATCTCTTCTCCTTAAGTAGAAGGAAGGAATAACTTCTATTGCTGTAAGCTGTACTGCCTGGGGTTGGAGGAGGGATGGCGCCAGCCCTCCTTTAGCTGTGCCAGCTAGTGTCTTCCTAGGTCGTGTGCCACCCTACTTTGCTGGCTCTAAGCCCAATCCAGCACTAGGAGTTGTCTAGCTGTCTTTGTGTCCTAGGTTGCCTTTCACGTTTACCTAGAACCACAGAGTACTTTGTCCTGCAGTGGAGAGGTTTGCCAAGGTGTGCCAAGAAACTCAAGTTCTGATGGCTGGAATGGACCATTCCTCTCTGACTAGTGCTGGTTCAAATGCTCTCTCCATGCACAGGCACTGGCTAAGCCTGGTATGGCTCTATTTTCTACTGTGAAAGGGCAGCACTGAGTTCAATATAAAGTCTCCCAGTTGCTGTGCTCTCTTGCCAAAGAACACAGACTCTCTCTCTGTGCAGCACTGCCTCTGCAGGGGGAGATTGGGAGGGGTGGTGTGGGTGATTCAA
The DNA here is from genome assembly GCF_001698545.2 of Rhinopithecus bieti. NCBI lineage: Eukaryota > Metazoa > Chordata > Mammalia > Primates > Cercopithecidae > Rhinopithecus > Rhinopithecus bieti. The sequence continues at coordinate 2,793,750 of NW_016803360.1, forward strand.
GACTGTCTCTCCTGCCTTCCTCAATTCCTCTTTACATGATATGAAGTTAAAACTAGGTACTGTGATTGCTCACCTGATTTTTGGTTCTTGCGACAGTGCTTTCCTGTGTTCAGATAGTTGTTAAAATTTGCTGTTCCAGTGGGGGAGACAAATAGTATAGGCTTCTTTTCTACCATCTTGGCTTAGTAACTTTTTAAAATTAGTATGTCTTGGTGAAATTTTCATGCCTGTGGAACTACTTCCTTTTGATAATGGCATAGTATTCTATAGAAAGGAAAGAACATAATTTTTAAAATTCCCCCACTGATGGACTCGAGGTCTCCAAATATTTACCATTGCAGACACATCGTTTGCAAGTACAAGCTTTTTTCTTTGAGCTCCTAAAAATAGAGCCTCATGTTCTTCAAATTAGTGCAATTAAGATGACATGGCATAAAATAGGATTGAGATAGACCACTCAATACCCGTGTGTCTTTGAAACTAGAGCACCAACCAAAACAGAATATGGTACTTGGGGAGTCAATGTGGGCTGCCCAGGCAAAAGAGTTCTTGTGTTTGGAGGCTGTCACAGTGGATATAAAAAATGTACAAAATCACTAAATGGGAATGCTGAAGAGTAGGTGCTGAAAGAGTGCAGTTGAAGAAGAGCTGTGAGCTGGATGGAAGCCCTTAACATGGGCAATGAAACCTTTGTGAGATGAGGGCTACGTGAGGCTGAGGGCAGGCAGGTCATTATGGGAAGTTGGTTGCAGGAAGTGCCTCTTAATATAGTCCTGATACTATTGAATCAGCCCAGCTGTAGGCTTTTTCCTTTTATACTGGAGGTTGTATTTCTATTCATGCTTTCTGTACTTCCTTTGCTGGGAAAAAAAACCATGTAGTAACCTACACAGATTCTATGTGATATTTGCACCCATTATCTTATTTATGAATCAAGTACTCATAATTCACATTAGAGAAATATGGGCTGAGGTAAAACAGACTGTGTATATGAATCAGATGTTTCTACAAGAGGAATAATTAGAACAAAGGAAATTTATGTTTTAAATGTTGAGGATTCTACCAAATTGTTCCCCAAAACAATGATAATAATTTACAACAACAGGGTTTGAGAATATTTTTTCTGTATGTTCATCAGCACTAGGTAGGATTAACTTTTAGATTTTGTTTGTTCAATTTATTTCACCCATCAGAGTAAAAATAGATACTTCATAATTAAAACAATATCTTATCTAAGATAATTAGTTGAAAAATTTTTGTGTCTTTTTCCCAATTTAATCTTTGTTCTTGTGAATTATTTATTAATATTCTTTGCCTACTTTTACACTGGGTTGCTTGCTTTCTTCTTAGTAGTTCACAGAAATTAAAAAACATGTATATAAACCATGCACCCATTGTATGTTGAAAAAAATTCCTCACAGACTTTGGCCTGTAACTTAACATTACATGTGGGTTATTTTCACATGAAAAAAAATTAACATTTTTATGTGAAAAATTATGCTGATTTTTCTCTGGTGGTTTGGAACTTTATGATTTGTTTAGGAAGAACTTTCCTACTCCTCTATTATTCATATGTGAATACATTCTTTTATAATTTTCATGTAGACTTTTGAAATGCTATTGTATTGTTAAAATTTGAATTTATTTGATATTTATTATTCTGTAAGATATGCAATAGTCACCTGTTTCATTTTTTTCCTCAATTGATATATAGTTAATGATCATAGGGTCAACCTTCCTCCCCTAATTCATAAGGATTTTACCTATAAATCTAAATATACACTATTGAATTGATTTATTTCCAAATTGCTGAAGTGTTGATGTCTTCCCTGGTTGTTCTTCTTTTTTTAATTGAAATTTTGTTTTGGCTATTTGTAACCTATTTCCCCCCTAAGAAAACTTTTTTAAAGTAACTAAGACCCTCTCCTTGAGCAAACTTTAGTTAGGTTCTATGAGCCCTCTTCTGGATAAGGCCTTGACCCTGGACTTCCATGTTTGTCCTTTCTGAGTCCAGTTTTAGCAAGAATCCTGCTGAGTCCAAGAGTGAGTCCCCCACCCCTGATATCAGGTCACTCTGGCATAACTTCAGCAAGAATCCTGTTACGTTGGTTTGGCAAGAATCTCCCTGCCCTTGATGTATCCTTTTAGTAAGTTTTCATCCACTGACTTCGCAATCTACTCCTTGGCTATGAATCCCCACTTGTACTTCTTGCATTCGGAATTGAGGTCAATCTCTTTCCCCCATTGCAGCATCCTTGACACATACAAGCAGTCATCAGTAAAGTGTTCTTATCTTTTTAACAAATGTCAGAATAATTTTTTCTTTAACAAGAATCGACTTGTCATATTTCATAAATAATTCTAGGGTTTTAATTAGTATTGATCAATTTAGAGAATAATATTTGGCACATAGTCTGTATTTCTAGCTTTTTAAAAAAAATCTGTTGCATGAGTATAATTTTATTTTTATAGGTCTAGGTATGTGCATACAAATACACATGTGTGTAGTTTTAAGCTTTAATAATATCAGAAGTATAGGCATAAACTTACAAAACATATTTAAATGTTCATTTAGTTTTTTTACATTTTTTTTTAGTTTTGGGAATTAGAATAATACATTTTTAATTCTTTTTAGTCAATGTTTGCCATGTTCAATCAGAAAGACTAAAACAAAATTAAAAATTTATGATTCACTAAATTAAATGCATGTATAGGAAATGTAAACAAATACACTTTCAAATGATTTTGGGGGTAGGTTTGTATAATTTGTAAAAAAGGCACAACATTTCAAAGTAGATAGAGGGGAAAGGCTTTTCTTGGCTTTTTATCCTGAAAATGAGACTAAAAATATAAAACAAATATTTATCTTACGAAAATAAAAGATCATTTTAACTGCTCCTATTTATGGCATACTGAAAGAATGAAATGAGACTGTTTTGTTGTAAATTTTCCTGATAATATTGTGTGAAAACATGATATAAAATTATTTATTTCACATTTGGCCTTTGTAACAAGGTCCTTAAACAGTCTAGTTTTACTTAAGTATGCAAGATTGGTTTGTTAAGCACTTTGATCTTAAAATCATTCTCTTTTAAAGCATTCATCTTGTTACTATCCTTCTTCATTTTATCTTCTTTAATTGCTAACTGGACTAATTTCAAATGATCTGGTCTGTACCTTATGTAGTTCCCAAGGTCACTTTCAATGACTTCATGCAGCATTATAGTTTTTGCATAATTTTCATTTTCATATTGTAGTTGATGTATATTGTACTTTTTACTGTACTATTAGAAATAATTTCTACTAATCAATAAGAGACTGACCAATAATTTAGAGTGACATGCAGGGATATGCTTCACTGAAGTTTGGGAACTAATTTTAAAATCGAGCTATTAAAATAGTTATTTTAATGTTATAATGACTTAATAATGACTTTATCTTTTTCTATCTAATCTAACAACTGTGGAAACTCAGATAACTTTTACCCAGACAATCATCATACCCTTTTATCACATGAGTATTATCCTGTGTTTTTTCAGTCAACTTCCTTTTTTGGGTAACTTTTATATTACATATCTTTCCATGTTAGGACCTAAAAATATACTTTATTCTTGTATGTGGTATATATGCTTCATAGGTTTATCAACTCCTCTGTTGGTAGAAATTTAGGAGACTTCTCATTTTTCACTAGTACAAAGAACACTGTGCATGGTTGGTAATGGAATAAAGGATGCATGGATTTCAGGATTAAAAAAAAAAGAACACTGTGCATAGCTTCTTAAAATTATTATTATTATTATTTTCTTTTTGGAGGGAGCACCCAGATCATAGCTTTTTTTAGTTATATGAGAATATTTCCCAATAATAGACATGAAATGAACTTGCTGGGTTGAGATTTTAGGTATTTTACATTTAAGCATATTTTGTCAATCTGTACTCCTCAATGTGTTTAGAAATTTTGCATTTCCATAGACAGTACATGAGCATCCCATATTATGCTCTGTCCAACTCTTGAATATTTCCAACTTCTTGTTTTTTGTTTCCAACCTGATGGATGAAAACTGGCATTTAATTGTTTTAATTTGTGTTTTCTTACTAACTGGCAAGGGTGAGCATCTTTTTCTATGTGTATTGCTCTTCCCATTTTCTCTTTTGTGAATATCCTCAATATATATGTTACTAATTTTTTTCTATTGAATTATTTGTCTTCTCTTGTTCATTTCTAAGAATGTGATATATGTTTGAAGTACTAAGCTTTTATCTCATATACGTTACACATACTTTCTACCTGTCTGTTGCTTATCTGCCCATTTTATTTATTGTAATGTTAATATTATATATGGCTTTTCAATTTTGAGATGTTAAGCCTTCCCTATCTTCAACTATATTTTCTTCTAATGTGTTTATAATTTTATTTTTAATACTTTTAACACTGCCTTTAGAACTTAGCTTTAAGTTAAGTTCTTAATCTGCTGGAATTTTGATTTTGTGAAAAATGTGAAGCAAGAAAATCCAGTGAGGTTTATCTTTAAAATATGCCTAGTATCCATCTCTTCTCTCCACCTCAGCTACCCTCTGGTTCTAGACACCATCACAGTTACAGATTTCTGCAATAGCATGCTAAGTGATCATCTTTTGTCTGTACTTGTTGACTTCAAGCTATTTCAATACAGCATCCAGAGGTATCTTTTAAAAATGTAAAATACACTTTGGGAGGCCGGGGCAGGCGGATCATGAGGTCAGGAGTTTGAAACCAGCCTGACCAACATGGTGAAAGCCTGTCTCTACTAAAAATACAAAAATTAGCCAGGCATGGTCGTGCACATCTGTAGTCCCAGCTACTCAAGAGGCTGAGGCAGGAGAATCGCTTGAACCTTGGAGGCAGAGGTTGCAGTGAGCTGAGATCACGGCACTGCACTCCAGCCTGGGCGACAGAGGGAGACTCCATCTCAAAAAAAAAAAAAAAAAGTAAAATAGCAATAGCTGCTGTTTTCACTCAGAGTAAAACCAGTGTGTTCAGAATGGCTAACATGATCTGTCCGCATTCTCACTGGCCTCTCTTATGACTTTGCCGACCCCTTTCTTCATCCTTCAATGTCTTAAAGTTTGTATTGGCTTTAACTTACACACCACCTCAGCTCTATGCACATATCCCACTTTCTACACAGAGTACCCAAGGACAACCTGGTCTGTTCCCATAGGCCTCAGGCTAGGTTGCTGCTATAACAGCTTCTTCTACTTTAGACTGATTGGCCTGCTCTTGCTGGTGTTCCTGGTCCCTCTTTAACATATGAGCACAAACTTTCTTTTGCTTCTTTTTTAGGGTTCCTGTGTTGCCCCTAAGTTTCAAGACATGGGCAGCAGCTCTTCGCTCTTCATTTTACTAAGCACCCAAACATGTGCAACTCAGAAGTGTGGGGGGCTAATTCCTAAATAGTGAACTTCGACAAAAGGGTGATGGAGTCAGTGGACAAATTATTTTTCCCTTTTCCTCCTTTTGGAGGCAGAGTAGCTTCATGTAATTTCTGGAAATGTCTTGCATGGCTAAGCAATTGGCTTGCTATAAATCTGTGTCCAGCTCAACGATATTTTCCTTTATTGTCTTCTATCTAATTCCCTGTTTTACTTCATTTTTCCAGCATTCCTGCTTCTCTGGGATTGTACTTCATAATAAAACGTTAGCACAAATGTATTTCCTTTAGGGTCTGTTTTCTATAGCACCATGGCTAAGACAAATTTTTCTGCAATGTTGTGCTTTCACTGAAACCTATCCCAGTCACCTACTCCAGGCACCGCTCACCCCTACAAATCTCTGACTTTCTCATTTATTATTATCTAATGTATAATTTACTTAATTATTATAATTATTATTTGTATCTTCCCTCCTTCCCCATAATAAAAGCTTTCAGGTTATAGAGAATCAGAGGTCTTTGTTTTGTTGATAGCTGTATCCCCAGCACCTAGAACAATGCTGGGCACATAGTAGACCCTCAATATCAGTTGAATGAACTGAAATGAGGTCTGGTATTGATACTACTGATGAAGCATCACCACCATTGCCCCTATAATAAATTTGAACTTATCTCTGCTTCTTTATACTATCAGATGTAGGTGAGGAGGCCTGTTTGGGCAGGAGCTTCTGATTGGCAATGTTTAACACTGTTTCCCTTATCAGCTTCCAAGAAACTGATTTGTTTTCTGTATTGGATGACAAGACCCCTCCTTCTACCAAAAAATCAAACAATAGTTGGTTCCCCAAAAGAAGGACTAGCTGAAAAAAAGAAAAAAATTTCCTTATAGGATTGAATTAGATTTACAAATTAATTTGGAGGGACTCTTTATATTTTGAATATTGTTATCTAAAAGTATTGAATAATCTTTTATTTATTTAGGTCACCTTTTATGTTATCTGGATGTTTTCAAAATATTGCTTTGTATCTTTGCCTTATGCATTTCTTGTTATATTTATTACTAGACAGAATTTTTCAAAACTAGTATGAATAGATTCTCATTTTCTAATTGATTGTGTTTGGTATATAACACAATTGTTTTTTATTTCTATAATAACTGTGTATCTGTCTTCCTTGCCATACTCATTATCATTGTTTTAAATAATTTGACATTTCTCACATTTAATTACTCAATTTATTTGGAATTTTATGTATGGCATTTAGTGAAGATCTAACTCAATTTTATTTTTCCAGTTGTTCACCCAAATGTCTAAGCCATTATAGTTGATACTTCTCTTTTCTCCTTATTAATTTATGATGCAAATGAGCATATACTAAATTATTTTGTGCCTAGGCTAGCTATGTTTTTGAATTATTTCCTCCACATTCATTGTTCAACTTCATAGAGAAATCTATTTCCTTGACTGTGTGCTCTGTCCCTGAATGACTATGAAATGCTTGTATAAGAACTAAAAATAACCATCTGGACATCTCCAATAGCAATTACTTCAACACATCTAACTCATACCTGGCAGTCTTTCTCTATGTCCTATCTCAGTTATTAACACTGCCAGACGGCCAGTTGCTCCAGCCAGAAACTTTAGAATAATCCTTAAATCCCCATATCCGGTTGGTTAGGAAGTCTTATGAATTCACTGTTCCAAACATCTCCAAAATATTTTCTCTCCTCTCCACTAACACTGCATTCATTGGAGTGCTGTCGGCTGTCAGATCTCAGCTTAAATGTCACCTCCTGTGAGAGGGTTTCCTGCCACCCTATTAAAGAAGACTTCACCTTATGGTTACTGTTGTATCACCTCATTTCTTTCCTTTATAAATGTTCTAACAGTTTCTAATGACTCATTTAAAACTTTTTACTAATTTATTATTTATTTCTCCAGTAGAATGTAAGTGCTGTGACAGTGGGCCTTGTCTATTTTGTTTTCTGTAGTAACGACAGCGTCTAGTTTTTAGCATGTAGCGGGCACTGTGTAATTATATAAGAATGAATGAATTAATTAATTAATGACACAATGCCCTCTTATTAGTTTTATATGCTTCCACCTGTCTTAGTCATTTTCTTCCAAACAGCCCTCTGCACTGATAGAACTGGTTACCAAAATAGTGATCTAATCATGATAACTCTCATTTAAAAACCCATTGCTGCCTCCTTAAGTACAAGATAGATACTACTTTCCTTAGCCTATAAAAAAAAATGATAGAACTACTTTGAATCTACTTTAAATGAAGTTTTGAGTAGAATTGAATATATGATATTAGATCAAAATCTTAAATTCATATTTCTGTATTAAATTCTGTATTTAGAAAACTGAGTAGTTTTAGAGGGAAAAAAACAACATGAATTAATCCAGATTATGTGTATCCTTTCTTCAAAGATGTTTCCAACTTATATTTTCCCAAATATTAAATTCTTTTATTTCTATTCTCCATAGGGATTTTTTTGTTTCTATTAATTTTTTTCTATATTTTAGAATTTTAACCCTTAAACACTGTTTTTTTTTTTCTAGGTAGAGCTACAGAAATCAAACAGAAAATCATTGTGTTTTGGGATTAGACAGCAGGGTTGATTTCTCTTATGCCATTTTTTCTTCTACAGATAATAAGCCGGCACTGTGTGATAAAACTTTCAGGGACAAGAAAAATGTGCTGTGTTCGCAAATACTGTCCACATGTGACTTTTGAATATGTAAAATGACTAGGTGACTGAAAACTTGAATTATTAGTTTTATTTTATTTGAACTTATTTAAATTTAACTAATCGTGTGTGACTAGTGGATACTGCATTGGACAGTGCTAAACACTCCAGGAAGAAGGCAAAAATTATCAGCCTGTTTGAAAAAGCAAGACTCAATTATCAGCTGACTATAGGAGACAACCTTTATACATAAAGATAGAGGATGAGAAAAATATGCAAAGTAAAAATTAATTATCAAATATATAGAGTGGATATATGAATATCATGCACATGGATTTTGGCAGAAAAAAATATTACCAGAGATAAAGAGAGATATTTAATTGTGATAAAAGATCAGATTTTGAGGAAGATGTAACAATAGTAATGTGTAGACACTGATAATAGAGCTTCATCATGAGTAGAAATATTATGATGAAGAACTCTTAATCTTAAAATGAAGACAAATCTTATAAGATTGTGGTGGTTTTAAAATATACTCAAATGTTTTCTGATACTCCTCTTTTGTAAGGTGTAACCTAATTTCTTGTCTCTTGAGAATGTGATCTGTACTTAATTATCTACTTACAGTAAACAGAACTTGATGGAAGAGGTGTGTGTGACTTCTGTGACTTAGTCACAAATGGCATTGTGGATTTCTCCATGCCCTCTTTGTCTCTAATATCACTTGCTGTAGTAAGCCAACTGCCACACCATACGGACACTCAAGGACCCCTATGGTGAAGCACATGTGGCAAGAAGCTAAAGCCTCCTGCCAATGGCCATCTTAGACATGGATCCTCTAGCCCCATTCTAGCCTTCAGATGACTATAACCCTGGCTAATATCTTCACTGCAACCTCATGAGAGACCCCAAGTCAGAACTACCTGAGTAAATTATTTCTGAATTATTGATCACAGTAACTCTGAGATAATAAGTGTTCAATTTTTTAAGCTGCTAAACTTGGTAGCAATTATTTACTAAGCAATAGATAATTAATAGAAGACATAAAAGGTGAAATAGAAATAGTCACAATTATAGTTGAAGATTTCAATATTTATCTCTTAGAAATCAATAGAACAAATAAACAGCAAATGATAAGTATAAAGAAAAATGCTATAAACAAACTTCACTTAATTAACCTTTATAGAACACTCCACCTAAGAAAGGCAGAATACCATTGTTTTCAAGTGAATATAGAATATTCACAAGTATAGATATACCATATACTACAATAAAAAACAAGTTTCAGTAAGTTAAAAAGTATTGAAATCATACAGATTATGTTCTCTGGCCATAAATAAATTAATGAGAAATTAATAACGATAAGATATTGTTATATCTAGCAAAAAATTTTTGCTAGAAATTTCTAGTAAAATAATAATATTATTATCAGCAATAAGATATTGTTATTTCTAGCAAAAGCTCAAAATTGAGTATTAACAACATACTTAAAATAATATGTAGGTCAAATAAGGAAACACAAAAGAAATATTTCAAGTTTTTCATTGAATAAAAACTTTTCAATTTTCAAATTTGTGTGATGCACCTAAGGCTCTACTTAGAGGAAAATTTAGTGCTTTAATACTTAGGAAAGAAAAAAGGTTTACAGTCAATCTAAACTTCCACCGTAAGAAGCTATAATAAAACGATGAGTGAAGTAATCCCAACATAAGTAGAAGGAAGGAAATTTTAAATATTCAAGTAGAAATTAAAGATACAGAAAATTTAAAAAACAATAAAATAAAAAGTAGTAAAGCCAAAAGCTGATTCTTTGAAAGAATCAACAAAATTGACAAGCCTCTAGTTTGAATGATGTTAAAAAAATCGAGGAGACACAAATTACCAATATCAGGAAAAGGGGGTATCATTAAAGATCTTATAGACATTTAAGGATAATAAAACTATTTTGAGTAACTTTTGCCAATAAATTTGACAACCTAAACAAAATAGATACATTCCTTAATAGGTACAAATCACTAAAACTGATGCAAGAAGAAATAGAAAATCTGAACAGTAATTCTATGTTTACTTAAAATATCGTGATATAATTCGGCTCTGTGTTCCCACCCAAATTTCATTTTGGATTGTAGCTCCCGTAATTCCCGTGTGTTGTGGGAGGGGCCTGGTGTGAGGTAGTTGAATCATGGGGCGGTTTTCCCCTTACTGTTCTCGAGACAGAGAATAAGTCTCACAAGATCTGATGATTTTTATAAGGGGGAGTTTCCCTGAGCAGGTGCTCTTTGCCTGCTGCCATCCATGTAAGACATGACTTGCTCCTTTTTGCCTTCTACCATGATCGTGAGGCCTCCCCAGCCATGTGGAACTGAGTTCATTAAACCTCTATCCTGCATAAATTACCCAGTCTCAGGTATGTCTTTATTAGCAGCATGAAAATGGACTAATACAGTAAACTGGTACCAGTAGAGTGCAGCACTACTGAAAAGATACCTGAAAATGTGAAAATGACTTTGGAACTGGGTAACAGGCAGAGATTGGAACAGTTTGAAGGGCTCAAAAGAAGACAGGTAAATGTGGGGAAGTTTGGAACTCCCTAGGGACTTACTGAATGGCTTTGACCAAAATGCTGATAATGATATGGATGATGAAATCCAGGCTAAGGTGGTCTCAGATGAAGATGAGGAACTGCTTGGGAACTGGAGCAAAGGCGATTCTTGTTACATTTTAGCAAAGAAACTGGTGGCATTTTGCTTCTGCCCTAGAAATTTGTGGAACTTTGAACTTGAGAGAGATGATATAGGGTATCTGGCGGAAGAAATTTCTAGGCAGCAAAGCATTCAAGAGTTCACTTGGGTGCTGTTAAAGGCACTCAGTTTTAAAAGGGAAGCAGAGCATAAAAGTTTGGAAAATTTGCAGCCTGACAATGCAATAGGAAAGAAAATCCCATCTTCTGAGGAGAAATTCACGCTGGCTGCAGAAATTTGCATAAGTAACAAGGAGTTGAATATTAATCACCAAAACTATGGGGAAAACGTCTCCAGGGCATGTCAGAGACATTTGCAGCAGCCCATTCCATCACAGACTGGAAGGCCTAGGAAAAAAAAATGGTTTGCTGGGCTTGGTGGCACACATTTGTAATCCCAGCTACTTGGGAGGCTGAGGCAAGAGGATGGCTTGAACCCAGGAGGCAGAAGTTGGAGTGAGCTGAGATCGCACCACTGCACTGCAGCCTGGGTGGCAGAGTGAGACTCTGTCTCAAAAGAGAAAAAAAAAAAAAGAAAAAAAAGAAAAAAACCCTAAAGGACATGTACATTGAGAACTATAAGGCACTGCTTAGAATGTTAAAGATGTAAATAAATGAAGACAGGCTGTATTCATGAATGGTAGTCTAAATATTGCTAAGATATCAATTATCCCACAATGTATCTATAGGTCCAACCTCATTACAATCATGTTACCTCTTCTCCTTTTTTTTTGGGTAAAAATTGATAAACTGATTTTTTAAATTATGTGGACTTAAGAAAGCTAAACATACTCTTACCATATGATCCAGGCAATTGTACTCCTGGGTATTTACCCAAAGGAATTGGAAACTTGTGTCCACACAAAAACTTTCAAACAGATGGTGATAGTGCTTGTATCCATAATTGTCAAAACTTGGAACCAACCAAGGTGTTTTTCAGTAGATGAATGGAAGAGTAAACTGTGGTACTTCAAGATAATGAAATATTTTTTCAGTGCTAAAAAGAAATGAGCTATCAAGCCATGAAAAGAGGAAACTTAAATACATATTACTAAGTGAAAGAAATCAATCTGAAAGGCTATATATTGTATGATTCCAAATATATGAGCTTTTGGAAAAGGTAAAACTAAGGGGACAGTAAAAAGATCAGTGGTTGCCAGAGTTTGGAGGCGGGAACAGGGAGGAGGCATGAATAGGTGGAGCACAGAGGAATCTCAGGGCAGTAAAATTACTCTATATGATAGTGTAATGTTGGATACATGTCATTATAAATTTAAGTAATTGTAAATTACATTAAACCCTGATGTAAACTATGAAGTCTGAGTGATAATGATATGTCAGTGTAGGTTTTCAGTTGTGACAAATATATCACTCTGATGGGTCATGTTGATTAAGGGGGAGGCTATGCATGTGTTGGGTCAGAGAGTATATGGGAAATCTCTGTACCTTCTGCTCAATTTTGTTGTGAATCTAAAACAGCTCTAAACAATAGTCTATTAAAATTAAAAAATAAAATATTCAACTTTACCAATAAATAAATTTTACCTAAATATTACATAACATGTGAAAACTGAAAATAGTAAAGATAATTTCATTTTGTAAAACAACATTGTAGGATTTACATTACCTAACTTTGAGACTCACTATAAAGCAACAATAATAGAGACTGTGATAGTGGAATAAGGATGGATATATATATGTCAATGAAAAGAGAGTCCAAAAATAGACCCACACATGGTCAATTGACTTTTGAAAATAGATCTAAGATAATTAGATGAGCAAATTATATCTTTCTCAACAAATGATGCTGAAGTGAATGGATATCCGCATGGAAAAAGAAAGCCCTTACCTAAGCCTTTACTTCATAGCAAACACCAAAATTTGCTGGAAATAAATTATAGACCCAACTGTAGAAGCTAAGACTATAAAATCTCTAGGAAAAAAATAAAGAAGATAATGTTCACAACTTTGGCGTAAGCAATGATTTCTGAAAAGGACAAAAATATTAAGCACAAATGAATGATTTAATTGTATTTAATCAGAATTAAACACTTCTGCTCTTTGAAAGCACTTAAAATGGAAAGTCAAGTCACAGATTGAGAACAATACATATTATAGTAAATGTACTTGACAAGGTCTTTTCTCTGGAATATGTATTTAAATCTTATTAATAATCAGGCAAACAAAGCAAAATGAGCAAAGATTTGAATAAGAATTTCACAAAAGAAGATAGACAAATGATCACTAAGCACATGAAAATATGTTCAGCATCATCAAAGAAGTGCAAATGACACTGCCATTGAGATATCACCACACAAGCACTAGAGTGGCTAAAATGTAACACTATTAGATGTTAATAAAGCCATAGAGCATCTGGAACTCCTATATATTGCTGTGGGAGGAATGTAAAATGATACAACAACATTGGAAAACAGTTCCACAGTTTTATATAGTGCTAATTACATACCTGATAATATAAACAACTCCTAAGAATTGATAGGAATACAGAAATATAAACATGACCATGTAAACACTGTGTTTAAATAATCATAGCAATTTTATTCTTCATAGCCCCAAACTAGAACAACCCAAATGTACTTTAATAGTTGAATGTATTAAAAAATTGTGATATGTCCATATGATGTAGAATGATAGCTACTATTAGAATGAGATAGAATATTATTCAGCGATGAAAAGGAATGTACTATTGATATAAGCAACATGACTATACCTCCAAAACATGTTGCAAAGTGGAAGAAGCCAGACACAAAAGATTGCTATTTTATTACTGTATTTACATGAAATATGAAAATAGTTATAATCTATGGTGACAAAATTAGATCAGCAGTTGTCTTTTTCTGGGAATGAGGGTTGGGGGATTTATTGCAAAAGATCAGAAAGAAAACTTTTTGAGATTATAGAAATAGACTGTATATTGGGCACTTTGTTAGATGAGTATTTACATTTAAAAAATGTTTCAAACGAGCATATTTATTGTGTGTACATTGTACCTTTTTTGGTTTATTTGAAAAATATATAACTCTAAATATACTGGTTCATTTTAATTTGGGTTAAATATTTAAGAATTTTTTCCATGTGCTGAATCAAACAAGTAGAGTTGACAGTGGAGATCATAGTCTTATTCTCAAGGCATTTTCATGTAAAACAGGAGCTCAGGTAACTGGAGAGACTGCAGAAAAGCAGGTACAAATATTGATTATAAAATCCTGGGAAAATGTAAAGAGGAAGGGGATAGAGGGAACATGGTATATTTTCATTCTATAATTAGAGTTAGCAGCTGCATCATTCTGATTTTCCTTTTTATTCATTTCAGATTAACTAATTTGAGTTGAGGTCATAATATTGTTGAGTAAATATAATCATTCTGAGCATAGCAATAGGTTTAGAAGGTTAATTTAGGGTGCCTCTTTGTTATTAGATGTACCTGGAAAACACTTTTAGGCAAAATTAGACCAAATTAAAAACACTGGTGTTTCAATTATAATAAACACTCAAATATAAGTTTTATTATTTTTATTATAACAATAAATAATAAATAATGTATAAGTGTGCAGACATGGGCCAGACTACGTTTTGAAAATTTCCACAGTAAGGTAAAGGATTATAAAGCTTTCTGGTATAATATTAACAGAATTTAAAAAACATGAATAATATTAAAGAATGGGCTTTAGCTAGTGATCAGTTCTCTTGGAAGCAATACTCTCTTAATTTTACTGAAAGAAAATTCAACTTTAATACAATATTTAAATAAATCAATACAACATCTTAACTATAAAATAAAAAAGAGAAAACTATTTGTATAAGACAATAGGTATTTCAATATATAAATTCTTGAGTAAAACTACCTTAGGAGACAAAATAAAATAAAAGTTTGCACCTATTCTTAGGTGACCCCAATATAATCGATGGGGTGTTGATATTGTGCTGGTGACTCAAATACCATGGGCAAGGTTGTCAGCAGTGTTGTGCTTCTCTGAAAGCACATCAAAAAAAAGTCCAAAAACGCAAAGTAAATTATCTTCTCAATTTATATAGTAGATGTATCCTAGAAATTAAAAACAACATAAAAAAATTTGATGTGGAAACATACTTAAATTAGGTTTCAAATATAATGCAAGGTTTTGTTGTTTTGTTTGTTTGTTTACTTATTACATGAATGACCAGTGACCCATTCAGAAGTCCAAGGACAAAATATGTTGTAGGATTGTCCTGACCACTGAGGGACAGCTCGCACCCTGACCCCACAGTATACTAAGGCCTGCAGTACCCACCGTTCCCGGAGTAAACTAAAAGACATCCTCCTGCAACTCACAAAATCCATTAAGGAGTTGTTTCAAACCTTAGGAGAACCACTGACTTAGGCCATAAAACACAAACGAACAAACAACAACAAAAACTAGGCATAGCAGTAGTTCTGTTGAGTTAAAAAGGAGAAACCAGGACTGGAAGAGATGAAATTGTGAGTCTGGAAGGAAACCATTGCAAAGGCCTTTATTACGTTTAAGTAAATGTCTCCTAACTGAACTGAAAGCCTTCATTGTAACCATTACTTTGGTCAGGAACATTTCAGAGACGCCGGGGGGCTGTTTTATTTTGCACTCCCTTTCCTGTCCTCCCAGCAGCCTACCTAGCAGTAAGTTCCCCGGCCTGCAGTGTCCCCAGAGGGCACCTTCCCTCGACTAGCAACTTCTGAAACACCCTGGCCTTGGGCGCGTCTTGGATCTTCTAGGTACCCAGTGGCTGCGCACAGTTTTGCCAGGCCTTTCTTAAGAGGTAAAAGTTCCTGGCTGTTTGCATTTCCCAGAAATAATGTTTTCCATGTGTAGGGATTTTACAGATTTCAAAGTGCTTTCATGTCAATTACTTTATTTAATTAAAAGAAGTTCAGATACCAGGTCAAGCTAGGAATGATCCGGTTTCAGAGGGAAGGAGCGCTCTAGAAAAGGAGGATCCTTTAATAGAGGGCCGTCCTGGGGCCGCGTGCCCGGGGAAGGCGAGAGTGGAGGAGTGTCCTCTCTCTCCCCCACCCTCAGGCGGCGGCCTGGCCAAAGCCAGAGGGGGCTGTCTCCTCCTCTTCCCCAGCAGCTGCTGCTCGCTCAGCTCACAAGCCAGGGTCAGGGGACTGGGCGGCAGCGACTCTTCTGGCTCCTGAGAAGTGGATCCGGTCGGGGCCACTACGATGCCGGGAGCCGCCGGGGTCCTCCTCCTCCTGCTGCTCTCCGGGGGCCTCAGGGGCGGTCAGGCGCAGCTGCCGCAGCAGCAGCGGCGGCCACAGGCACATCAGCAAAGAGGTACAGTTGAGGCACGGGCTTGGGTTGCATCCTTTGTCGGGACGGAGACCCCTCACTTCTTCCATTCTTCCGAAAGTTGCTGTCTGGGGACCGCAGTCTTGCTTCGCCTTCAGAGAGTGCGCTTTGGGGCAAGAGGAACTTGAAGCAAGTTCAAGTTCAATGCCCTGAGAGAGTAGTGTAGGGGGAATTACCTAAGTCCTGCAAAGGGAATGGGTAGTGCTTTTCATTGTTCATTCTTTTCGAAGAGATCTTGCTATCACGATACATCCTGTAAATTGATTTCTGAAATCTTTCCAAGAGGAAAACTTTTTCCAGTTGGAAAAAAAAGAATTTCTTCAAATCAGATCTTGTCTTGCAGAGAAAGGTTTCCCAAGCTGTGTGGTTCATACGGAGGGTAGCTGATGCATCTAAAAAAACAATTACCACACACACAAACACACACACATACACACACACACACACACACACACACACACACACATATACACACACACACATATATATATATGTATAAATTTTACGGAACTTTGTTTTCAACTTTTAAAACAGGATTTCTAAAGAGGTTATGTGGTTTTTTTCTTTCATGGCAATGGCACCTCCAGCCTCACCTTTTTCAAGCCCACATCTTATCTTCATATCCTATTTTATTGCAGTGAAATCGGGAAATTTCTCCTTTTGTTTAAACACAGAGGAGACTTCTATGTCATGTGTACTTTAAGGCCACAGTGATGAGATATTCACTTTGGGGGACTTTGGAAGATGGCTGTATTTAATGTAACTTAAATAACTTATTCTCCTCAGAGCCTCTTAGTGTTCATGTATATCTGTCTCTCATTTCTGAAACTTTTGGGAGTCTTTGAAGAGTTATTTTATTATCATGAATTTTACAGGAAGCACATGTGCAGCATTCTAAAACATTGTAACACAGTATTTCAGCAAACAATTCTTTAAGTTGGAAAACCTGTATCAAAGTAAAAAAAGTTAAGAAATATTTATTATTCTGTTTTAAATATCAAAATGTTTAACTTAAGAGTACAAAATCTGGAGGTTAGAAGCTTTTAAAAGTTTTAATGAGGCTGAATCTGCTAAAGTTTTGAAGTATACTTATCCTTCTTCCAGTTAACTTCTAGCTAAGTCAATAGTTCTGATATTTGTTCTTATAATCTTGCATTTTTAGCAGTACTTTTTTTTAAGGAGTAAAGAGATATCCCAGGCTCCTTCTATAATAATAACTCCCTGATTAAAATTCTTGGAATAAAAATGGCCTTGCATTCACTATATAACTTTTTTCTTCTATTTTTGCTTTTGCTTCTCTGAGAGGTAAAATGGGGCCAATATGACTTAATGAGTAGAATTTACGAGAGTGATTTTGAGAGTATCTCTGGCCACTGATTTTTTAAAATGCTACTTTCAACTATTAAACTTTGCTCAATTACAAGATGTGTTTAAATAAGACATAATACTTTAATAATATTAGGTAGCTGGGAGAAATGAGGGGCCAGGGGCACCAATCCTTATGTCCACTTGGAATGGGGTAGAAACGCAAAGTATGCAGTGTAGCGATCAAGTGAATTGTTGCTGAGAATTATCCTGAGCACACATAGGATTTCTCTTTTTTCCTCTCCCTTCTTATTTACTCTCTTTTCAAATAAGGTAATAGTAACTCTGATTTCTATGACCCAGGTACAAGATAAAGTGAATTCCGGAGGAAGGGTTTATACTACCATTCTGTCAAGATACCACTTAAATGCTATATACAATAAGGAATTTTATTCAAAATAACTACAACATACAATCTACTATAGACTACTATAATCTGCATTCTAGTATCCATTATTGTCTTTGTCATAGACCATTTACAACATATTTGGAGGTTGGCTCAAGGATAAATGATTTAAACCTGTTAATGTTAAAAGTATGTACAATTCATGGAACTTTAAAATTGGATAGTGATTTATGATTTAAAAATGCCTTATGTACGTGATCTTTATTCGCCTTCAGATATTATTATTCTCAAAGGACAAATTTAGAACGTGGGCTTGTAGTAGTAGTAATTTAAGTTTACATAAGAATAACTTCATTTTCAACAACTAAAACACTTCTGGTATTGTTTGTGCTGAATTTTCTTTTTTATGGTTCCAAGGTTTCTTTCCATTAATTTTTTAGGCCATGTTTTCTTTTCAGTGTTGTTGCATTGAAGCAAGCCCTCTGTGAAAATCATGGGATATGAGTATGACTGAAGAAGGGGTTGCCTGGCTAAGATCACTTTTCTGTTTTCGATTATACCAGCACTGACCTTTCTAAGCAAGCGCTAATTGTGTAGAAGTTCTATTTCTCCTTATAATTCGATGCCAATTTATTAAGAATTTTTGAGATGAATCAACCATTTTGAGATGTTGTAATTGAGTTAGAAACATAATCAGACTTTGTTTTTTACTTTTTCTTTGAAATCTTATGTGGTTTGTATAGCATACTCTATTGTAGTATGAATAGCATTGATTCAGCAAGAATGATAGTCCAAGGAAATTCTTTAGCTATATTTAAAATTGACAAAATAGGAGAATGATGTAATCAAAATGACTCTGTATTTCAGCAAGTCAGTGTCTAAAATTTTTTCTGATATTCTTGTGAATAATATGTGGAAATGGAAGCATAACGTTAGGTAAATTGCAACTGATTGAAAAATAGTTTCCAAAGAATATTGCATAGTGGATTAAGATCAATCTGGAAAGAAGTCTCTAGCAGTTCAACAGTGGTTTTCTTATGTTCAACTATCTTGGTAATGGCTTGATGGAAAATGTAAAATCCAAGCTTATCAGAACTGCAGGTGGTCCAAAATTGATACAGGTGGCTAAGCAGGTTACTAACAAGTTCAGAAATTTTAAAGGTCTCTATAGCCTGGACCATGAATGGCACCTACATGAAGTTGTTTTTATTATTCATATCCACATGTTAAAAAAAGTCCATTTGTGCTCTTCTGGAAATTAGTTACATCCTTTATATATTTAGGAATGAATATGAAGACAGGAAGAGAAAGGCCACTCTGAATTGCAGCAAGTTCAATATGTACATATAGTATAATACAGTGACAAAAAAGGTTAGCTCACTTTTATACAAAACTCATAGAAGCACACAGGTCTGTTGGTTAACACACATTTGGGTATTTCATTGACAAATGCGTGTAGATTCAGAGAGGGGAGAGCAGAACGGTTAAGAGTCTGAGATTTTCAGAAGAGGAATGTCCCAAGTAAAACCTTTCCATCTGAACAAGGAAAGATTTAGGGAAGGCAGTCATAAGAAATGTCCTCAAATTTTCCGAAGAGTCGTTATGTTAAAGAGAGACTATTCTAAAGGCTGAACGTGGATTCATAGAAGAACATGACAAACAACCAGGTTTGAACTTTATAATATGGAGAAAACAGCTACTCTCCTCACTCTCTCCCCACACCATTTTGAGCTGTTCAGAAATAGCTGGATTGTGTTTGACCAACTTGCTTCTGGAAATGACCATGCAGTGATCAGATGTACAACTAGTGAGGGATGCTTTATGAGGGAATACCTCTACTGAGATGAAGTTAAGATCCATCAACTGTCTAGCCATTTTTCAATTCTAAGATTCTAATATTGTAGTCTATTGTTTTTAGAGTGCATACTTGTATTTAAATTTCTGAATTCTTAAAATATCAAGAAAATGTTAAATGTATAAAAATGTGCTTTTAAATCCCTTCTGGGATTTAAAATAAAAACATGTTTGAGACAATCCTCACACATTTTTGGCAAGAATACTTAGATATTTAGCATGGAATTTCCACATCACCGTCAATTGCACAGTTCTAAAACATCTTGTGTTATAACACGCAAGAATACTTTAGAAATTACCTGAGAAGTTTTCAGGGGACTCATAGTGGCCATAAACCTGGAATTAATTTTTTTAATGTTTTTCTTTGCTGCATATGTAATTTTTTGGCTTGTTTGCCATATACTGACCTAATCATTTAGTAAAAATGATTCATAACAGATAAAATGCATGGCATTTCAACATATTCAAAATATTTATATGAACATATTCAACACTAAATATTATAGATGTGATAGAATTAATAAAATTTATATAAATTTTATTTTACGTTATATTTCACATATTAATGTATACAGATTTCTGGTCTATCTTAAGATTTTTCTACCCTAGGATTTCATGCAAACTAATGAACTGAATCTATATCAAGAGATGCTGGGGGCTGGGCAAGGTGGCTCACTCCTGTAATCGCAGCACTTTGGGAGGCCTCGGTGGGTGGATCACCTGAGGTCAGGAGTTCAAGACCAGCTGAACCAACATAGCGGAAACCTTGTCTGTACCAAAAATACAAAAATTAGCTGGGCGTGGTGGCATGTGCCTGTAATCCCAGCTACTCAGGAGGCTGAGGCAGGAGAATCACTTGAACCCTGGAGACAGAGGTTGCAGTGAGCCGAGATCGTGTCACTGCACTCCAGCCTGGGCAACAGAGGGAGACTCTATCTCAAAAAAACAAAACAAAACAAAAATTTAAAGAGTTGCAACTTATCATCTGTCCAGTTTTCAGTAAGGCCTTATTTAGCTTCTAGAAACCATGTAAAAAGATCAGGAAGAAATTATTGTAAATAATTATTGTAAGTGGTTGCACAAGTGGTTTAACTTCTAATCTAGACGATTCGGGTTTAGAATTTGTTTATAGTTGCAACTTGGAACTCGAGAGCTAAACAGGAATTTAGGCAGAAGCTCAGTTGCAGTGAATGAGAAAACAAGATAGAGTTTAGAGAAAGATAAAAGTAGATTTTCCAGGCTTAGTATATACTATATACCAAGCAGATAGAAATAAAACTAATTCTAGGCTTTCCCCATTGTTAAGACTGAATTTAGAGTTCAGAATTTGTGAAGGAAATTGGTGGGGTTGGGCCTATATGCATTAGAATGTGGTAAATGAATGAATGTTTACACTGAGTAAAACAGACAAAAAAATTCCTGCTCTTGTGGAACTAATATTTAGTTGGGATGGAGATGAGGAGACAGGACTATGATGAATATATAATGAACTAACATAAGAACACCTATATTCTATAGAATGTAGTTGATGATAAATGCCCTGGACAAACAAATACAGCGGGGTAAGGACAGTCAGGAGTTCTAGGAATGGAGGGAGGTTGATGGCTGTTTTAAATAGTTGGTAAAGGTTGACCACTTTGAGAGGATCTCACTGGGGCAAACACTTGAAGGTGACGTGGGAGTGATTCGTGCATTTATCAGGGGGAAAAGTACCCTCTGTACAGGGAGCAGGCCTCTGAGGCCTGCTAAGCTTGGAGCATGGTGAGAAGGCTCAGAGGAGAAATGGGAAACTGGAATACATAGCATTGTTGACCTTAATTGTAAAGATTTTGCCTTTTAGTCTCAGTGAGACAGAGAGGCATTGGTGAGTTTTAGCAGAGTTAAATAAACGAATAAAATCACTGTTATGTTTTTTTTTTTCTCTAACATGCACCAATCCATGGGACTAGACCAACAGTCCAAGCATAGAATTATCTTAGATTCATCTCTTGTCCCAAACATTCCACTGATACAACACATTTAAATGATTCTACATTCAAGAGCATTCCACTTCAACCATCCTGTCTTATCTTATCATGGTGAAGCTCAGATGCGTCTTTGTAACACTTCTTTTCTTCCCTTTGGCAACTCAGTACTATTCCATTATTCAAAATATATCAGTACCTCAAAAACAACTTGTGTGCCGGGAACTTCTGCAGCTTTTAAAAATTTTGCTCCAGTGTACTTAGAAATATGACATAGATTTTTAAGGGTAATTTTAAATAGTATGCACTTTAAAACAAAAATGAATTATTCACAATCCCACATGGACATATAGGAACTTTGGAGTTCCCTTTTTTATTTTCTATT
This sequence comes from Rhinopithecus bieti, assembly GCF_001698545.2. Lineage (NCBI taxonomy): Eukaryota > Metazoa > Chordata > Mammalia > Primates > Cercopithecidae > Rhinopithecus > Rhinopithecus bieti. Next base: position 2,815,837 of record NW_016803360.1, read on the forward strand.
TCAATATCAAACGCTAAAGTTCGGACACAATTGTTGAAAATGACATAGTGATATATTGGTCTGATGACTTATTTTATGATATGAACTTTGAAATGCTATCTCTTTTACATTCAGAAACTTATTCTATGCTCTGTTTCCATTTTTGTGACTATTTTAAGAATCGCTGTAAGTTTTAACAATAACCTTTTGGACTATAGTATGCAATTTTGGCCTAATTTAATTCTGTCATTTAGAACAAAAAGGTGAAAAAATTGGATAGCTTTTCCCTCTCTCTCCCTTTCTTCTCTTTCTCCCTTTCTTTCTTCCTTCCTCCCTTTATTTTCCTTTTCCTTTAGTATTCTTCCTGTGAATAAAATATGGTAATTAAACTAGATGATTCTAACAAATGTAACATTCAGGAAGATAGTAAGGCAAAACGTTACTTAAATTTTCCTTATTAAAAGCCACAGGTAATTACTATCTAAAGATAATTTGGGACATACTTTCAGGGTGAGTTAAAGCTAAAGACATTTGCTTGTCAAAGATGTATAATATGGGTTTAAAAATGTTTTTCTCCTAAGTAATCTTGAGTGTGGATCTTAATATGGGAACTTTATGCTATTTGGCTTTTATTTGGACACGTGACAATATCATTGAGGATTGCCTATTAATGGGTTATTATTCATAATATCGGCCTCGGTGACGTGCCTAATCTAGTTCAAATAACAAGTTAATCTATGCAAATTGCTGCTGATGAAAACCTCAGGAGCTGTTTAGTGCCTGACACTTAGGAAATGTACCTTGTGCAATGTTAAGTATGTCTCTGCATATGGAGTTCACTCAACTGACCCCCGAACTGTGTACCTTCCCAAGGCTCTTCATTTAGCTGCATCCTGAGTGTCAGATGGTTTACATTGGTACAATAATATGTAGCTGCATTGTGAGCATTAACACATTTACTTACGTAGCAGAGCTATCTAGTAGATTAATATAATTATCCTCATTTTGTAGAAGGAAAATATGCCCAGCAACTTGTCAAGGACAAATAAAAATTCCAATGCTTGTTTTGGAGTTAGACATTGGACTTTTATATATTTGTCTTTTATAAAACACCCTGAGAAAAAAAAAATCCATTTCTGAGTTATGTTAGTCTATCATAACCAGAGATTCATTTGGTATTATGGAAGAACAAAAAATAAAATGTTTAGTCTTGAAGATTCTTTTTCATTTAAATACACACACACACACACACACACACACACGCTGCTGCTTATTACTATGTAGACATATACACACATGTGTATTACTTAAAAGTATGCATTAATTCAAATGCATTCATCACATTTTAGTCTTTACATTCTTAGAACTTTGATTACTGGACACTAGGCTATAAGAAAATATTAATTGATTCTTTATTGGCTTTTCTGAAGTCACTTTACAGAAGTTACTGCAGCAAGCTAGAAATACAATGGTATTTATTATACTGTATAATGAACTCTTTAAAAATAGTCAATGTGTAAATGTCAGTGAATGAAAAGAACAAGAACCAAACAGATATACCTAAGAATCAGAGAAAGGTTAATCTCAAAAGTCCTTCTGAAAAGATGAAAACCTTAGCATCTTCATAAAACATTTAAAGACTTTCATTTGAAGTTGAACTCAGTTAAGACAAAATTTTTCTAATCTCCCAGATTTTGAGAGGGTGTGTTTGTGTATGTATGTAATTGCAGCACCAGTACACATGTACCATTTACAGCCTAGCACTCACAGGACCTAATCTGTATATTTAGTATGTTGTCTGCTTGATTTTTGTTTTCTTAAGGTATTAGATTTTGTTTATCAAAATCTTTGAATAAGAAAATCTAAAAATTGAATTTCTAGAAAAGTCTCATTGCCCTGACAAAGGATTATGGACCAAAGAATAAATTATAAATGAGACAATTATAATATTCCATCCAGTAGCTATACTGTTAAAATTCCAAGGTGTAATCCCTTTTGAGTGACCTGTAACTTAGAAGGTCCTATTCTATAGAAGAAATAGAGTTAGTAGAGTTTACTGCATCAAATATCTTTTTTCAAATGCCTACGTATTATAGTTGACACAATTTCCTGGCTTATTGCCTTCTATGCAATTTTCAATTACTGGATGAAGCTGAAAGTTTGAAAGAGAGCATGAAGCAGTGCAATTGTCATTTCAGTGAGCTACCTCGTCTCATTGGTTTGTCATGGTGCATATGTAAAACACTGAATATAAAACATGAAACATCTAGTATAGCCTCAATAAATGTTCATTTTCAAAATGCCTCAAAAAAGGAATTAAACCTAACAACCTAACATGACATTCTCTGGCTGAAAGAAACACTCTTCTCCAATATCATGTGGTATACCAAATTCAGTTGAGGGTGTTTGTGAAGGAAGGAATTTGCTTATATACTTGAAAACACAAGTGTTTGAATTCTGTTCTAATTAGAATTTGCACTGCAGTGTTTCTTTATTCTCAACTTTATAGCTTAACCTACAATAAAAACTCTTATTAATACGTACCTCTTTATACCTTCAGTTTCCACATACGGTACCCTGCTTTGGAGGTAACTTTGAATCGTCGAAAATGTATGGACTTGGGAGAAGGCTAGAATTGGATTCATAGCCAAGTCACCACTTTACTAAGATCAAAAGCCTGAGTCAACAGAGTTAAATCTTCTATTTGTAAAATAGGTTTAGGTTAGATAATAAATGTGAAAATGCTTGCCAGCTAATCGGTAAATGCTAGCTCTTTTCTTATTTCTTTTATGAGCATAAAACTAAAAAAATGATATTTGCTTTGCATATAACATATCGGTTTTGCTTAAAAACAGCAAAATATTCTAAAAATTTCTTTGAGTAGAACCTAAGAGATTATAGATGGCAAACTATTTATCTCATTGCCAGGAGATTGAATAATTCTGTCGAGGTTACACAGCAAGTCAGTAACAGAGATAAGAAGAAACACAAGTTCCTATAATTAGCTAACAGCTACGTTAGTAGCTCTGTGTGAGAAGTGATTTAAAACAGGCAACATGATGGAAATTTTTGCAATAATTTGTAGTTATTCATACTTCAAATGTGATACAATAAACATTTTTTCTAGGAATCTCATTGTTAACTATGTATTTATTTTGTTGATAAACTATTTTTAAAAACTTCTTTAATACATATAGTATGTTTAGATAAATATATGGCACAGAGTAAGCATTTCATAAAGGTTAGTTATTATTCTTAGTCTATGAAGTATATGTTTTCCTTGACACCTGCTTGGGTAGAGATGACAATTTGGCATGTTTGACACACAGTGTAAGTCAATTTCAGCATGGCCTTCAGTGAAAAGTCTATTGGATTCCAGAAAAGCTCTCAATATAGATTGTCTTTATTTGGACTCTCCCTAATTACTACAGTAAAAAAAAAAAAAAAAAAATTCTTGGAATACATTATTTAATACAACTCTGGATAGGGAAGATTTTAGTGTGTCTACTTGTGTATTAAATTTTAGTATGTCTATTTTGTATTAAATCTACTATTAAAATAAACCACCAAAAAACAAAACCAAAAAAACCTACTTCAGAAAATCATGTAGCACTCTAACAAATCTCTAGAGAAAACTGCTTTTCTAAACTTGGGAACACTGGATTTTGAAAATATTTCAGACAAAACACTTCTTATAGGCCCTTTTACCTTCAGAAAGTTTCAATCTTGCCTAACACATAATGTGCAACTATTCATTTTTTCATTCTGATACACTAGAAAAGTCACTGGATTTGTAATTGGAATTACAGAAAATAAATTTTCTCTCTAGCGCTTCCTAAAGAGATTACCTTAAACATGGATAAGTCATTTAACTATTCTGAAATTCAATTTTCCATCTAAAAAATGACAATATAATGTTTGAATCTATTTCATGGGGTTGTTATAAGGGTTAAATAACCTAAATAATACAAATACCATTATTAATACTATTTGTTATTGTAATAAATGACAGAGTTGGCTTTAGGCATCATTGGTTATGAAGTTTGCTCCACCCCCTTTCTTTGTTTTTTCCCCCAGTGGCTCTTAACCATTTGTTACTAATTAATAATGTTATGTATTAATATACATACATTTATTAATAATGTTTTAAAAATTCTCAACTTTATAGCTTAGCCTACAATAAAAACTAATTAACTAAGTATTAATATACTTAGTTCTCCTGTTTTCAAGGACCCATGACACATAGCTTTCAAGCATGGCACAAATTATTTGTTTAGTAAACATGTACATACTATTGCATAAGAAGAAAATGCAGTATCTGGAAATGTACATCAGTTTCCTACAAACAAGTAGCAAATAGTAAGTATTTAGTGAAACTATAATAATAAACTACAAAAAAATAGTCCAGGGGTTCTGAAACATTTTGTGTCAAGATTCCTTTATCCTCTTAAAAATAATCGAAGCTTTGATTTATGGTATATCTACTATTTGTATTAAGATTAAAATTGGAAAACTTAAAAATGTTTGCTAATTAATTTAAAATAACAGTAATAAAACAATTGCATGTTGACAAAAGAACATAGCTTTATGAAAATAATTTTATATCCAAAATAAAACTCTTCATGTCTGGTTTAATAGAACTGGATTCTCATTTCTGCCTCTGCATTCAAATTATTACGTTATTTTAGTTTAAATTATTTTGGTTTAAGCATATTAAGAAATATATAACAACAAGCATAGATATGCTGTTAGGAAAAAAGAGGAGGCTTTCAGTGCCTTTTAAGATAGCTGTAAATATTCTTTGATTCTATATCAAAACTCAGTAAATGGTAGTTTTCAAAATGATTGGCCACAGTGTGGTATCTGACACTGTATCAATGATATTTTTGTACTCTTTTATATTAAAATGCACTGATCTATCTTGAACTTAGAAAGAATTTTACCCATGTGTGATGTTATAGCATCATTCATAGATCATTTGGAAGATACTGATTTACTACTTATGCAGATCATCCACAAGTTGACAGATTTTCTTGTAAAATATTTTTTTAAATCACATTTTTATTACTATTGATCTCATCAGAAAAGTCCCTAAATATTAGAAGCTGTTAATCTCACAGTAATAGAGACAAGTTTTCAGAATTTTATTTTCCTTTGTAAGTTCATGTAGTTATTGACAAATTTTGTTATTTTCTTGAAATACAGTTACTTTATTCATTTTAAAAAAATGTTTATCAAACAACTGAGTCTTAAAAACCATAGTCAGATACTTTGTGTAGTACATAGGGTATTCCACGAAAAAAAGTGGCTAGTTTAGCTTGCAGCTGAAAACAGTTGTACAAATGCTTTTCCTCAAATCAACCATCATGCTTCAGTATACAATTAATGCTAAAAAGATGTACCCAAGGGTAAAGATTTAATAAATTTAATCATTGTTACTACTTCATCAGGTACATTCATCTGTGAAACTTGTTGTTTTTTTCTTCTGGGAGTGTGTAGTGGTGAAAAGTAAACTGACCACTAGCATGGTTTAGTACCCCTGCCTTGATTTGTGCTAATACCATCAGTGTTTCCCATAACTATTACTTTTGCACCATCAGTGCACATGTCAACACAATGAAAAGGCAGCTAATAATTAAATCTCATTACTGAAAGCGTTTTTGAACTTGTGTACCTATGGATAACAGATCTTCCTCTGAGCTCTACAGAGTTAGACTATAGTTAACTTCCTCACTGCCTGCCTCTTCACCAATTCTACAAAATCTATAGCCATATGAAGGTAAATTTTGCAATCAGAAAAAGCCAAAACCACTTCCGTTTTACCTCAGGTCTAGTCTAGGCAAGTGATACCATTTCTTTTAAGGTGGAAGAAATCCAGAAGAGCTTCTTCTGTGGAAAAGCAGGAAGGGTTAAAACCAGCCAGACATACATCCAGAAATCAAAATCTCTCCATATCACCTGCCCTTCTTTCTTTCCGTTCACTTGCCCGAACTAGAGTAGAGATAGTGTACTTACCCACAGTTGGACATATGATGTTATTCCTAACAGATTTTAAAAATGAACCCATGGCCGGGTGTGGTGGCTCACGCCTGTAATCCCAGCAGTTTGGGAGGCCAAGGCGGGTGAATCACGAGGTCAGGAGATTGAGACCATCCTGGCTAACACGGTGAAACCCCGTCTCTACTAGAAAAAAAAATACAAAAATTAGGGGGGCGTGATGGCGGGCGCCTGTAGTCCCAGCTACTCAGGAGGCTGAAGCAGGAGAATGGTGTGAACCCGGGAGGCGGAGCTTACAGTGAGCAGAGATCGCGCCACTGCACTCCAGCCTGGGCGACAGAGCGAGACTCCGTGAACTCATGAGCAAGGCTTAGTACAAAGGAAACATGCTAATATCCGTAACTCTGAATATTAGCAGAGGAGATTTTTATTCCTTGCTGAGCTCCTGAACTCACATCAGGAGGGGTCCTTTGTACTTTTCATAGAAAGAATTTTTGTTAGAAGCACTGGATATCATATTTCTCAAAATATGGAATTTTCTTCATTTATTTCTAGCCTTTGAAATTTTGTGATTTCTAAAGCATTTAAAAGGTTTTGTAATGTTGAGAACCTAAAACGTGATTCTTTTCTCTGTGCCCTTCTCATACCATTATATGTATGTCAAATGATGGATCTGGTTTCTTTTTCTTATTTTTTGGGAGCTGTCCAGAGACTCAAGGATCCATCCTTTGACCAACTTTTTCACTCTTCAAGGTCCTCATGCTGCTCTGATTTCAGATATATAGATATATTGCTTACCAAACACTGCTGGGTCTGAACATGACTGGTAATAAGATATTTCCAGATTAAGTGGACAAATTGCTCAGAACTTTTTAGTATCACAATTTAAATGACTAAATTTTTGAGGTTTATGTGTTTCCAGCCCAATATGCCCTCTCCTTATCTAATATAATTTATCTTTTAAAATTAGACTGGCTTTGCATATGTCAGATTTTGTTTTTAACAGACATTTTATGTATTTCTTTGTTAGGAAGTGTTCAATGTTAGACAAAGGGAGCAGTTTACTTTGGAATCCATGTCCTGGTCCTGCTGAATAACATGCCCTCACCCTCCTTCTCTTTTTTTTTTTCTGCCATACACTTCCAGTAACATAGAAAGAGTTAATTGGTGTGTCCCATCTTTATTGCTTTTGTAAATAGCTATAGATACACTTTATAGGTAGATAATGGTATGTTTTAAAATTCTGCAAAATACCTTTTCAATTCTCTTTATTCTTTTCTCAAGCTTTGATAAAATATTTTTCATTCAACTTTTAGGGACAGATTTTCTCCATAGAGTTCCTGATGTGGTGCTACCGGAAGTGGCGCTGAGAAAACGTTATTCTAAAGTTTCTCATTCACCTAGGATCTGAAATTTTATCTTTATTTATTTATTCCTTTGGGTAAAACATTGCCCTCACAGGCTATTCTTTTCTAAAATGTTTGCTGTGCTGTTATTATTCACTTTAATGCAAATTAATTTATCCACTGACCTTCCTTCTTGACAGTTTAGGAATGTATTAAGTTTTCAGATATGCTTGGTGAGAAATAGTGAAATAAAACTAGTTAACATCTATGCAATACTTAACTATGGGCCAGCACTGCTGTAAGCATGTCTCATGCCTTAATTTATCAAAGGTAGGTACTATTAATCACATTTAACAGTAGAGAAAACTGAAATACAAAATGTTAAGTAACTTTCCAAAAGCCAAGCAACCAGTGAACTGGTAGAGACCAAGATTTGGACCTAGGTGGTTCTTCTTTGTGGCCCGTTCACCTACCCGTGGCAGCATGTGACCTGAACCCTGAAAGAGCACAAATTAGTAAGTAAAGGGCTTCCTTTAGTGACATACTGTAGAGGTGATTTTGTTTCCCTTTTTTGTGAGGTTTCCTATGAAAAGATTAACATTTAAACAATATTTACCATTTACATTCAGCACTATATCCTGATATATCAGGAGAGTCTGTGAACATTTTTTTTTTAAAGAATCCTTGGAGATCGCAATGAATAAATTCTTAACTGTGTCAGGTATGCGTGCATTTTTTGAGTCATATTTAAGAGTTTGTAGCACTTCTAGAATTATTAATTGGTAAGAGTGTGCTTTTTTTCTCTTTGTTGTTGTGTGCAGTGTTAAAGCAAAAATAATCAAGGCCCAGGGCTTTTCCTGGTTAGTTAATGGATATATGACAAGTGATGGCAAAGGGGTAGTTAAAGTTATTAACTTAATCATTAATTGGCCCAGGGTATCCCCCAAAGCCACAGCTGGAACTGAAGTACTACAAAAATGACGGTTTTGTTGTTATACCTTTTCTTTACATAAGGAAATAAATAAGCAAAAAGAGGGAGTATCTTACCTATTTGTTGATCAAATATCTTGTAATTCTGCTTATGGTAACTCCCAGAGTAGAGAATATCATCCAGTTGGCCCCATTTTTGAAACTGGATTGCAATGGGAATCCTATTGGCCAGGTTACTGGTTAACAGGAGCTGTAGTGCTAGAGCTGTGACTGCATCAGAAGTCCAGCGGTGTGGGCACAAAGCAGCGCAGCACTTTTGAAGTTAGACATCGAGAGTTTGAGTCCTAGATTCACACCTTGCTGGCTGAGTGCTGTTGAAATAGTGCTGTTGAGTGAATTATGTAACTTCTTTAAAACTGATAATCTCACCTTTAAAAGAATGACAATAGTAGTGCCTTTTTAAACATTAAATGGAATTCAATGTTTAATTTGTATTCAGAAGAGGATGGAATCACTATTTAAAGACTTTATAGTCAGTGGTGTTTTCAGCATGGGCAACAGGAGCTTTAACTTAAAAGATCTAGAAACTGGGCTTGTTGGCCATAGTTTTAGTGTGATTAGAGGTGGTCATAGGCTGGTCTAAGTTGCCATATCCTGGTTATGGATGGTAATAGAACTGCCTATTTATTTGATATCTTTGCTTAGTTGTCTCCTAGGTCCTTCAAAGCCAGGACTGAACATAGGTACTCTGCATTTCCTCAACTCTTCTCCCATCAGCTTTTCCCAACTCAGAAAATGGTACCATCATTCACCCCTTGAATCAAATTTGACATCTAGAAGTCACTATTAACTTCTCTCTTTCCTTCACCTTCCAGATTGAAATAATCAGCATGTCTGTCATCTACACCACCAGAGTTTATTCCATAAATATCCGCATCTTTTTGTCCTTATTGCCTTCTAGACCACAGTACTGTCTTTTTTTGCCTAGGCAACTTCAGCAGCCTCCCAGCTGCTCTCCCTTCTTTTCTCTTTTCCATTTTACAATCAGTTTTCCATGCAATAGGCAAGGTGAACTCTGAAAATAGTAAATCAGATTAGATCTTTCCTCTGCTTAAAACCTTTCAATGCATTTCTATTATAAGAATAAATTCTAAATTCATTAGATTTTAAGGCTATTCATGACAGCTCTTGTATTTTTCTTTGATTTCAAATTATTCTCTTTTTCTGTTATTTTCCAGCAACAGTAGAGACTTCTTTTCCATTTCAAGGCCTTTGTCCTTGCTGTTCCTCTGTCCATAGCATTGTTCCATTAGATCCCCGATGGCTGTCTCCTTCTCAATGTTCCAATCTCATGTCAAATGTCACCTCTTAGAGAGGCCTTTCCAGAGGGCCACTTTAAATTAGTTTCTGTCAGGCACTCAACTCCCTGTTGTAATTCCTTTGAACAATTAAATAAATGTTTATCTTGAATACCCTTGTTTATTTATTTTTCTTCTTTGTTGTTTGTCTCCCCAGAAGGTTGGAATATAAATTCTGTTCTAAAAGGATCTTCATCTCCAGAGTTGAGGAGATACATAAATAATTTTTATTTTGAATTAACACATGGCTGTGTTCAGGCTCTTCTGAATGTAATTCCATAGAAGAGGTCAAAAGTGGATTCCTATATGTAATGAATCTGTCCTGTTTATGATTTTCAGTTATATAACGAGTTAGAAGACCAATCCAATCATATTTCAGATAAATCTCAAGAGCAATTGCTATGGCAGAGAACTAGAAGGGTATTTAATCAACTAGTTCCTCTTCTAAGATCTTTAGCTCTTTAACAGTTATAAATTAGTAAAGTATGTTATATAATGCTAGGACTTTTTGCCTTTCATTGTTTCTATTGCTTTATCTCCAGCTTCTAGTCTGACATATGGTAGGCACTCAAAATTGGATGAAGAATCAGCTCTTTTGGACAGACCAAGAGTGTTGTCTTTTAAAACATTTTATGTGTACTTTTCCCCTGATCCTTTTATAGTATGAATGAATATTTGTATAAGATATAAATTTCTACAAATACTGAAACACAGTATGGACAGATACAAGTTATCATTATTAGTATCACCTAGATAATAAATAAAATATCTTAGAAAGTAAGGCTACCTTAAATTATCTTGCTTCTTGAGTTTTTATTTTTCCCCTCTAAGGATATTCCAGTAAGAGTTGAGCAGTATTTAAGCTTTGGATAAGGAATGCATATTTCTTGGCTTAGTCAGAACTTTTCTGGATGGAAGTTCTTTTGGGATGAGAATTACACTACGTAAGATTAAAATGCCCATTTAAGATGTAAATTCTAAGGATAAAATATAGATAACTCACATGGGGCGATTTGATTGGCATCTGTTTTCGTTTTTCTTTGTTTCTTTTAGATACCACCAAAGTCCTTCCTATTTCAGGCAAAAGATATGTTTTAAAACCACTCACAAGGCCTCTACAATATGTCAGATAATTCGTGTGTGTGCATGTCCTTGGATGTGTATGGTCTCTTGCTTGAAGTTATCAGCCAGCAAAATGGTGAAATACTTAGAATCAGTAAAACATCTGGAGGTCAAGAAATGCAGTGCCTACATTCTTCTCCTTATTTTAAGAATGAAACTAATAAAAAGTAAGGTAGAGCTGACCCTTCAGCAAAGGAGGGATTTTATTTACGTGTGAATTTGAGAGAAAGGGGACAAGAAAAGACCTTTGAGATCAGGGCCCAGGTCTGTTTTGTTGCTACTGTATCCTTACTGCATAGCACAGTGCCTGGCACCTAGAATGGTCACAGCAAATATTGAATGAGAGAAAAATAGAAAAGGAAGAGCTAACTTTTAGGAAGGAACACTTACTTCCCACTTACAGGTATTGAAAAAAATATGAAGATGGTTAACATTATGATACTGTCAGATGTAGGCAGTTACAATTTGTACTCAACTGTAGAAAAAAGAACTAAAAACAGAATTTACCAGGACATAAAAGAAAGGTGTAAGAGCATGGATTCCTGAAACAGGATGTTCCAATTAAATATTTAAATTTAAGGGAGGATTCTAGGAGTTTAACAGCTATTTAAAATATGCCCTGCTGGTATTCTTCCTAGGTTCTCCACACCTTCAAAGCTCATCACTTGGACAAGATTGCCTCTTTACTTGCTCTAAATTAATCTGGTTCATCCATTTTTGCAAAAAATGACAACTCCCCTCTCTCACTAAAGTATTTGAGCCATCCAGAACACCCTCCTGTCTAGGCATGGTGGCTCACAGCTGCAATCCCAGCACGTTGAAAGACCAAGGCAGGAGGATGGGTTGAGGCCAGGAGTTCAAGACCAGCCTAGGCACAATAGTGAGATCCCTGCCTCTATAAAAATAAAATGAAAAAATTAGCTGTGTGTGGTGGCACACGCCAGTGGTCCCAGCTACTCAGGAGGCCGAGGTGGGAGTATTACTTGAACCCGGGAGGTCAAGGCTGCAGTGAGCCATGATCACACAACTGCACTCTAGCCTGGGCAACAGAGCGAGACCCTATCTAGTAACAAAAAAAAAAACCCAAAACAAAAACACGTTATAGATTATCTATAGATTCAATTTTCAAAAATCCTAGGCTTCTCATCCCTAAATATTGTTATAATACTGCAATTTTCAAATTAGCTTTCACTTTTAAGAAATGCTACTTTCCATACTGGAGTGAATAATTAATATAGAACAAAAATGCATGTCTGGGATTTAGAAAATCTTGGGATTCTGTTTCTATCCTTGCTTATTTTTTATTAAGCTCAGTCATTCATTTTAAGAAATGATCCCCTTTACCCCAACTGTAGAGGTATATACTACCTTATATACTACCATACTCAAAAGGTTAGTGAAGAGGCATAGAAAGAGTAGTGAAACAGTGAAACCTTCTAGATGCCATACAAAAGTGAAGCACATGACACCACCATGGTGAAAAGGAAGCTAATGAAGACCATCAGATAGTATTTGATTTTATCTCTCCATAGAAATCATGATAACTATGTTACATAGTTACTGAAATTTAGACATTAAGTTTATGGAATCTCTCTGACAGTTATATTAGCTAATCACTGAACAGAAATTTTAAAATAAGTATTTAATATTAATTCCCAGTCTTAGGAGAATATTTAGCTAATAATTCTACAGTTAACTGCAGAGTTTATTCATTATTTAATTCATAATGTCTTTTCAATCACTTTACTGTTTCTTGATTCATGAAGAATACATACCAAGTGTATTAGTCTGTTCTCACACTGCTGTAAAGAACTGCCCACGACTGGGTAATTCATAAAGAGGTTTAATCGACTCAGTTCCGCGTGGCTGGGCAGGCCTCAGGAAACTTACAATCATGGCAGAAAGGAAAGCAAACACAATCTTCTTCATGATGTCAGGAAGAAGTGCAGAGCGAAGAGGGGGAAAAGCCCCTTATAAAACCATCAGACCTCATGAGAGTCACTCACTATCATGAGAACAGCATGGGGGAACCACTCTCATGATCTAATCCCCTTCCAGGAGGTCCCTCCCCCAACACATGGGGATTACAATTTGGATTACAATTCAAGATGAGATTTCGTGAGGACACAGAACCAGACCATATCACCAAGAGAATAAAAATTAACACAGAATGCCACTTTTCTATTCCCTTTAAATATTTCCAATTGAAAGTATTTCCATGACCTGGCAAGTTCTTATAGAATTCAATCACTATTGATGTCCCAATTGGTATAATAAAAGAAGAAAACACATAATTTTGAGACAAATCCACCTTTCCCACACTCTCAGCATATAAACACATAACTGAAACAAGAAAAATGAGAAAATAAATCAAATACATAATATGATGAAGAATTTACACTATTCATTATGATATGTGGGACCAAAGTGACAAAAGTAATTGGACAAAGATAGACTCAGCAATGAGGACCTGGAAGAAATGAGTTTTCAGCCCATTTTAAAAGTAGAAGAGAAGGTAGGGTATCAAAAGTAGAGTGTGCTAAGGAAAGTGGAGGGTATTTTTGTCGTTGTTGTTGTTTTTAGAGACAGGGTCTCCCTCTGTCACCCATCTTCGCCCATTGCAGCCTTGAATTACTACTGGGCTCAAGTGATCCTCCTGCCTCAGTCTCCCACAGTGCTGGGATTACAAACGTGAGCTAGCCACCACCCAATGTTTTCTTGATTCAGTAAAGGAAAATTGATGGTTTCTCATGTTCACCAGAGGGAAACATCCATTCATTTTATCAATGTGTTCAAAATAATTCTTACTCCTTCTTTCACTTTCAAGTGTTTAATTCATTTTTGTATTCTATTCATAAATATGACCAGATACAACTTAGAATATGTATACCATCTTATTTCATATTAACACACACATTTTGTTCTTTCACAATAGATTTGTGTATGGTTTCATATATTAGAGTGTTAAATATTGAATTTATTATAATTTACTTAGTAAAATATTGATGTTAAAATCTAGTATGTTTATTTGAGGGGTATAGGAGGCTTACAGTGAGATCATCCTTTCATCAAGATTTCTTTGTGAGACACTATTACTGGAATTGTGCTTTGTGCATTATATTCCATTGACGTAATTTTAAACTTCCATTCTACTTCACTACAGATGGAATTTCATTATATCTGACTCCACAATAAGTGGGTTCCAGAATCGTTGACATTTAGTAGAATTACAGATATTAATGTCTTTGTATTTTCTGCATTAAAATGCATTATGTGTGCTTTCAATTCTGTTTTAAAGAAACTGCCATTGATTTACATAGTTGTATGGAAGAGTTTTGTTCAAATGCCATTGCCTGATTTCATAGTGGCTTTTATTTTCCTTCTGAAATCATTTACAAATATTTCTTAGGGTATTGGCTACTGTTGGTTTGAAATGAGATAAAACTTATGGACTATAAATATGTTTGTGTAAATTTTCTCTAGCAGTAAGTCTTTCTAAAATCTTTGTGGACATTAAGCTGTAATTGTAGCTTTTTCTTGCAAGTTTCTTTATTCTCTGCTTTATTATTCCCTTGTAGGAAATTAAGTATTTTATTTTATTTTATTTTATTTTATTTTATTTTATTTTATTTTTTTTTTGAGGCAGAGTCTCGCTTTGTCGCCCGGACTGGAG
>NW_016803360.1:2831442-2852537 GCF_001698545.2 Rhinopithecus bieti
TTCTTTCTTTCTTTCTTTCTTTCTTTCTTTCTTTTCTTTTCTTTCTTTCTTTCTTTCTTTCTTTCTTTCTTTCTTTCTTTCTTTCTTTTCTCTCTCTCTCTCTCTCTCTCTCTCTCTCTCTCTCTCTCTCTCTCTCTCTCTTTCTTTCTTTTCCTTTTTCCCCTTCCCTTCCCTTCCCTAGTCTCATCCTGTTGCCCAGGCTGGAGTGCAATGGCATGATCTTGACTCACTGCAACCTCCGCCTCCTGGGTTCAAGCGATTCTCCTGCCTCAGCCTCCTGAGTAGCTGAGATTACAGGCGAGCACCACCATGCCTGGCTAATTTATTTTTGTATTTTCAGTGGAGATGTGGTTTCACTATGTTGGCCAGGCTGGTCTCGAACTCATGACCTTGTGATCTGCCCTCCTTGACCTCCGAAAGTGCTAGGATTACAGGTGTGAGCCACCATGCCCAGCCTTCCTGCTGAGTTTCTTAGTATTATTGCCAGGTCGAAATTTAGGCATAGTAACATAAAACATGTTGTTCTGCATCTGGAGGCCAGAATATAATAAGCATTGTTAATTTAGTTAAAGGAAAAGGCTGCTGTTGAAGATTACACTTCTTGTGTATGTGTAGGAGATAACAGAATAATGTCTCTTTTCCAAGATGCATATGGTTTTCTTTTGCTTATATGCCAATTTTAATCAATGGAGGAATTAATAAGTTAAATTAAATAATTAACCATTTTATAATTTTAGTTGGATATTGGTTGACCAGTACTTATATGATGGTATAAAGTTCTAGAAACTGGATAACTTTAAAAATCTTTCCATATAATGCATTATATTCTGGGTCATAGTTTCCTATGTTATAACTACTAAACAAGATAGACCAATTTTATTTTCAAAATCAATCTTTGGGGTAACTTTTACTTAGAGCCCTGACCTAATAAATCATGTACGTGTTTATTTCTGACATGTATTTTGATAATCATTTAGATTAGTCTTATTTATGTTGATATGTATGATAAAATTTCTTTGGAAAATATGGTTTATTGAGTTTAAACCTCTTATCTCCATTTAGCTTTCCTAAATTTTAATTATATTTTTCTGTTCTATTGAAGGCATAGTACCAATTTTGTGTCAGGCATTTTATTCACTTTGTTTCAACTGTTCTTGAGACCCCTGAGGACTAGGACTATTGCAGTTATGAGTCTATAACTGAGGAAAGGAAGCTTATCTGGACAGGAAGATATTTACAAAGTGATATAAAGACACAATCTCTTTTCAAAAACAACGTTTTAAAGGTATAATTTCTATAAAATAAAGTTTCTGTACACATAAGCAGTGTATGTGACATTTGACAAATATATATATATACCCATATAACCATCACCCCAACCAAAAACAATAGAACATTTCTACTTTTCCAGAAAGCCTTCACTGGTTATTTGCTGTCTTTTTCCACAGCCCTGAAACTCTTATCTGATTAGTTTCATCTGTCCTAGAATTTCCTTTATATGAATCACCAACTATGTACTTTTTTCTGTCTGCCTTGTTTCACCCAGTCTACTGTCTGTAAACGTCATTCATGTTTTTGTGTCCATCAATATTTTGCTCCTTTTAATTACTAACATTTTCTGTTGTATGAATGTACCTCCATTTTTATTTTATTGGCCTGTTGATGACATTCAGACTGTTTCCAGTTTTAATTATTATGAATAAAGTTGCTATATACAAGTCATGTACAAGTTTTTTTATGGACATATGTTTTCATTTGTCATATTTATCTAGGAGTCAAATTCCTGAGTTGCATGAAAAAAATGTTCATTTAATTTTATAACAGAAAAATTATTTTCTAAATAAAGGCATGATCTTAGTCTGGTAATGTTTATTTACTTCTATCAACATATGTGATTGGTGAGTTAATTTTTTGGATAATGAATGATACCATAACTGATGCTTTTTCTTCCTACTTCTTCCTTTCTCCCTCTTTTTACATAATTAAAAAAATAAGGAGAAAAGTTGGCTTTACAGGGAAAGATTTTGTTTTTTTAAGTTTCTGGCCAAATTTGAGATTTTCTGTAAAATCTCTTCATAAGCATATAAAACAGAGTAAGTATATTTTGTTTAACTTTTAAAGCAGGGTATTATCCATTTGTTAGTTAATTGCTTAAAATTTATTATAATTATGGGTAAGACAGTGATACCAAAGGAAGAAAAGAAAAATTCCAGTTTATTCATTAAGTAAGAATGTGTCAATGCATTTTGAGTGAAAAAAGTCATTTTACACTCAAGATACAAAGATGAGCAAGATAATTTTTTAACCTCAGGAATGGCATAGTAAACAGTAAATGTATGTATATCATTAGATTTATACAGTCAGGCTGAATGTAGAAAGGGCTCTAAGAAAGTTATTAAAATTGTTTTTAAATTATGAGGAAGTAGAAACATTTCCATCTAACAGGAGTAGGGCAGTTTCACAGAGGAGTTGGAATTTGGACTGAGTTTTGAACAGAAGAGAATTTTGACAGGCAGATCAGGAAAAGAGCAGTGCAGGAGGAGGGAATGGTGGGCTGTGGAGCATGGGCGATGAGAAAGGCAGATTAAGTTAAAATAGGGTTGACAAATTGTGAGAACACAGGATTAAGGGACTGGAATTTAAGTTTAGATTTGCTTTGATAAAGAAAAATGTTACTTTGTGATGAGAGAAAATAAGCTAAAATTAAAATTTAGAAACATATCCACTCTGAGAGATTAAGAAAAGTAAAGATGGGGTCTGCTAACGTGTTATTGAAATGGACTGCAGAGTACAGCCATTGGCATTGATGAGTCCAGATGCTGTGAGAAAGATCATTACTACATTGACAATTCTAAGTAGCTGGAGAACTTTTAAACTTTCAAGTTCCATATTTTAGTAATTTTCAAATATGATTAATTTAGCCCACAAAAATACACCCCATCATTGATATAACCAACCATTATAATTATTTATTCGACTGGTGCACTTTGTCTCTAAATGACACATTTCTATGAAAAAAGATCAACTTCACTAGCTCCTCAGGCTTCTTGCTGTGACTTTTCATAAATGTCTGCATGAAAGTAAGCTATAACTTTGCTTCATTGTTGTTTGGATGACATTAATAATGGTTTTACTTACTGACTACAGGCATTGTAATCAAGATTCCATTTTAAAACTGTGTACTTGTAACTTATTGCAACATAGAGACCAAGACACCATATTCTTACTTCTGGAATCAATTTGTGGACATTGTTAACAGTATCTTCACAATTGCACTAGTCAAGCAGTCAGAGCTAAGCTTTCAGAGCAGATTAGGGGAAGCTTGTTAGCAATAAAATATAGTCAAAATATACCAGGCGTAATCATATTTTTATGTAGTGGAATTACCTCAGCACATAGTGACTCTAAATTAAATGAGTTTATAATTGAGGTTTGTGTGCAAGGGAAAAGAAAATTCGTCTGTTATGGAAACTCTATATATTTTTTACATTATAGCCAAAGTCTTAGTTACCTTTTGAAGGTATCTGTAGGTGCCATTAAATTCAGCTATCCTCTTCAGCTGTGGGTATAAGCATATGGCAAACCCAGGCAAAATTAGAAAATAAAAGGATGGTAAAGAAATGGAAGATAAAAAATTAATAAGAGAAGAGGCAAGCTAACTTTCTCATCCATTTTTTTCCCTCAGGTTATTAACAGAAATTATTTCCAACATAAATGTCCATAAATAGTTTTCAAAAACTAGAAAGAAATTGCATTTCTACTTTAAAAATAGCTTTCTATGGCTGAAGGTTTGCTTCAGTTGTTTTACTGTCACAACTCCCCAAAGCCACCTGGTTCTGCGATGTCGTATCAATTTGATACTTCAAACCAATGGTTTGTGCTCATTGGCTCCCTGGTGCAAACAGGGAGATAAATGTTACTTAAATAGCAGGTGAATGTAATTTTGCATTTTAGAAAATGTCTGCACGTTTATTAGAAAAGTGAATGCTGAAATCAGCAACAAAATGTAAAGTGAGCAACTGAGAAATACTACTTATGATAAGAGCTCACTTGTATTGTTTAACTGTGTAATCCTCTATCATATATATCTGTAATACTTGCTTCAAGTTCATTATAGCTCCTGGGCCCAGTACATCCTAGTCCAGTTCCAAGCATGTCTAATTTTAAAATAGCTATGCTCACTTCAAAAGAAGATTTTGCTACAGCTTTATTTTATGTTATAGGCTTTATTTATTTATTTATTTATTTATTTATTTATTTATTTATTTTGAGACAGAGGCTCACTCTGTCACCCAGGCTGGAGTGCAGTGGTGCAATCTCCGCTCACTGCAAGCTATGCCTCCTGGGTTCACGCCATTCTCCTGCCTCAGCCTCCCAAGTAGCTGGGACTACAGGTGCCTGCCCCCACGCTGGGCTAATTTTTTTTTTTTTTTGTACTCTTAGTAAAAACGGGGTTTCACCATTTTAGCCAGGATGGTTTTGATCCCCTGACCTCGTGATCCGCCCGCCTCGGCCTCCCAAAGTGCTGGGATTACAGGCATGAGCCACAGCGCCTGGCAGGCTTTACTTTTAAAGTTGTATCACCTATAGATAACAGAGACAGCTTTCATGGACACCTCAATTTAGAAGAGTCTTACGGGCAGTTTGTGAGATAAACGGTAAGTGTATGTGCTAATCAGATAATTCTTTTACTGGAGCCTTTAGGTGAAGATGCCAAATCTAAAACATCCTGATAATTAAACTGAGTTGATCATTATTGGGTTCATTATTATCAAATTTAATTATGCTTTATTTTGTGATGTTTAAAATGTGTTCTTAAATTCAGTAGAATATTAATATATCATACTTTTCCATTTTTTAAATCTTATTAAAATAACAAAATATTACTTATCCAAAAATGCTTTATACTTAATGTACATTACTGATTTAAAGTAAAAGAACGACTAAGACAATGAGCCAGACCTATTTATGAGTAGCCCTAATTGGAGCAGCTTATTGCTGGACCCTATTTAGTGGTAGAAATAAGATTGAGATGGCTGAATATTTCATCTAATTTGAAATACTTTGGTGTCACGTGGACCTTTTCCTGAATACCATGGCTATGTACTCGCTATTTGGCCAAATGCTGAAAATGAACATATATTTGCCTCTGCCAAAATGTTTTGTAAATGTTCACTCAGACATTGACATGAACAAGGCAGAAAGGTTAATGGAAAAAAAATGATTTTTCTTTAAAAAACATACGTACACATACACATTGCCTCTCTTGTAGTTTTAACCTGCTTTTAGATTAGTCCATGGTTGTCTTGGAAGAGGTGTTGGAGAACAGGGTGAGAGCTAAGGAAGTAATTCTACCCAAAGCGTTTCTGGTTCTCTTAGTATTTTGTGGAACAGCATGAGAGATGTCTTCCAGTTGTGTAGGATAAGCACAGCCCACTGAACGCTGCTTGCCAGCAGTTTACCACAAGCCAGTTATAATGTTAAAAACATCGGAACCTTTTCTTTTCTTCTATATTTGAATAATGATAAATGCCTTCATGCTGTGTGAACACTATTGAAGTGTGTTTCTCTGCAGGTAAACTTGGCAGTGTCTTGTATAACTACACTCGATGGGAGTATTACTTAAACAGTGTGAAATACATTGTCTGATAAAAATTGTATCACAATTTGGAATGATGTTTATGCAAGTGGATAGTCTGCCAGTTATTTTATAGTCTGAAAAATGAACCTCTAAGGCTACAATATAAAATCCAAGTCTTTATAGTTGGATATTTGTAGTGAAAACAACTGTGGGGGGATAATATAAGCTTAATCATTTGGTGATTAGTCTACCAACTATTTATGATGAGAGATAACCTATCTGTTCTTTATTTCTAAAATAAGATGTATAATACAACTAATTAGTCACTATTTTAAAAGGAATTTAAATATGGTTTTCATTGAAATTCAAATATTGAATTGCATGTGTACCTAATGCCTAATTATTTACATGTCGGCTAATGTTATCTATTATTTAACTGCTGTGCTGTTCTTAATTGCTGCTAGTTCATCTCCGCCCATCTCCTTTGGTGATGATAGTCCTGAATTTCACGGCAATTTTCAATAGCAGTTCAATGGTCCTAAGTGAGTAGCATAGTAGCCAGGTGAAAAAAAAAAAAAAAACCTATTTGACTAATTGGGATATGGGAATTGAGGCCCAAACTTTTAGTCCTTGTTAAAGTTTTTAAAACTTCAATTATCTTGATTCATATTCCCATTTGTTGGGTCAGTAGGCACTCCAAAAAAATATAATAATCAGAGAGAACACTAACTGTAGGTACTAGTTTTAGCAATGGAAATAACTGGTATTAAAATCACTGAGCTTCTGTTACGTGAATACCTGAGTGTTACGTGGCTACTTCTTAAATGGAGTATGCAGTGCTCTTATAATTGGGCATTTCAATTGAACATTGCTTCAGTAAAGTAACTGGCATTTCAAGTCTTCCTTCTCTAGTGATTGCTTTATCTTTATTCAATGATTGCTTTATCTTTATTCAGTGATTGCTTTTTAAAGTTAGAATCTGGTGGCATAGTGCTCCATGGTTCTTTCCTATGGAGTGGTGTTTCTCAAATAGGGTCGATGTGGAGAAGCCAGGAGACATCCTACAACTTTGAGAAGCATTTGATGTTGGCAGCAGTGGCTGTGAGGTTAGTGCATGAACTTAGGGCTGGAGGTGAATCTTAACCTTCGATTCAGCATCTTTCCCATCTGAACGTTCAAGTCAAATTGGAAACCTGTTGGCCCTCCAGCTGGATCTTTCCACTGTTTTAATTGGAATGGATTGGATAAGTTATAAGCCAGATGGTAAGACTGGATCTGATGGGATGGGGTTTGGTGAAGTGGAAACTTTTAAGCATTAGGTTTGAGATAGCTAGGGAGTGTTGACCTCTCTTTCCCCCTGACGTTATCCTCACATTTGTTTTTATTCCACCAGATCTACCTTGGTCCACCTGATTCTTGTTTTCACTTTTTTCTTTCATTCTCTTTGTGCTGGCTTTCTTTCCTTTTTTAAAAATCCCATAGTATCTCGTCATCTCTTCTTGTCCTACCATTCTACAAATAGAACATGAAATTGAAGCCCCTCTTAAAAAAAAAAACAATTATAGAAATAATATATGTTTACTCTGTGCTTACCACAATTAGAAACTATATATAAGCAAAAAAGAGAACTTGCCCATCAATCCACGTGCAACACCGGTTGAATACCTTGAAGATTTGTAATAGTATATAGAGAAGAACATTCATTTTCTTAACTATTTAAAAGTGTGTTCCACATTCTCAATTAAAAGTCATTTTATCTTTTACTTTTCTTTTATTCCTTTTAAGCAGCAAAGGAATTAAATTTCCTTTGTTTTATATATGGCCTATTAACCTCAATGGAGAAAGAGGCTCCCCTTGCTTGCTTCAGGACTTACATATTATTATAATTAGTCCTTAGGTCAATGAAATGAGAAGAGCTTCACATCAGCCCTACTTCTTTCCCATGGAATTTTAATTTCTCCACAACCACTTTACTGAATGTGTATAATTTTAAGAATTATTTCATTTTCTTACAGCTTTTTCTCTGTATTTTATATTCTCACCCTATTATCTGTCCTTTTTCTTTTTTCTTTTTTCTTTTCTTTCTTTCTTTTTTTTTTTTTTTGAGACAGGCTCTTACTCTGTTGCCCAGGCTGAAGTGCAGTGGCAGGATCATGGCTCACTGAACCCTTGACATCTCAGTTTCAAGCGGTCCTCCCAATTCAGCCTCCCCACTAGCTGGGACTACAGGCTCTTGCCACCACACCTGGCTAATTTTTCTTTTTTTTTTTTTTTAAAGATGGTATTTTGCCATGTTG
This sequence comes from Rhinopithecus bieti, assembly GCF_001698545.2. Classification (NCBI taxonomy): domain Eukaryota; kingdom Metazoa; phylum Chordata; class Mammalia; order Primates; family Cercopithecidae; genus Rhinopithecus; species Rhinopithecus bieti. The sequence continues at coordinate 2,839,321 of NW_016803360.1, forward strand.
CTCAGACTGAACTCCTGGGCTCAAACAATCCTCCCCTGTTGGCCTCCCAAAGTGCTAGGATTATAGGCATGAGCCACTGAGCCTGGCTTTTATATTCTTAATATTTCTTGTTTCTTCTATTTATTTTCTTTACTTTAAACTCATTGTCATAAAGTGGTATGGGTTAATCAAGAGTGATGGAAAGATTAGCTCTGTTTTTTTGTGTGTGAGTGAAAGATTTAGAAGTAAGAAAATATAATTATTTTTCTTCCCAAAGTGATACTTACCAAAACACTGGTAACATTACTTTAAATTTCCTAAATTTGTAATTCAATTTAGTAAAGTAGGACTTCTGAAATGGATTTTAGATATATTGGGGAAAAAAATTCAGGATCTAAGGTAAACTTTTAGGATGTATATATATTTGCATGGCAGTCTTGGTTGTGTTTATCTGAAAATTGAATACATTTTATCATAAAATCTACATAATTCTAAACAATCTTAAGTGAAATTAGAATTAATATAAAGAAATAAACAAATATTGGAAGTTAGAATTTGCAGATTTATTAGGTGTTAAACTGAATTTTTCATCTTCTACTCCTATCCTCCCATATATACTACATAGAAAATTGTCACCCAACCTATTGTAGAACTAGAAACCTAGTAGTCTTCCTCATCTTCATTTTCTTCATTATCTCCACTACACTAAACATTCCCTTGTAACAAATAAAATATTCACAGCATTGTGCAAAAAAAGTACATTTTAAATTTCTAGTATAAAATTTGATTTGTGACTCTGAGCCCCCAGTTTCCTTAGGGCAAACAATATGGTTGCTTTCAATTAATTTTAGTCCAATCCAGTAATTTTTCAGTTACTTTTCCATTTAAAACAAGTAGTTCGAGGTTCAGCCTTCTGATCATTTTCTTTTATTTTTTTTATTTTTTGAGACGGAGTCTTGCTCTGCCACCCAGGCTGGAGTGCAGTGGACGGATCTCAGCTCACTGCAAGCTCCGCCTCCCGGGTTTACGCCATTCTCCTGCCTCAGCCTCCCGAGTAGCTGGGACTACAGGCGCCCGCCCCGTCGCCCGGCTAGTTTTTTGTATTTTAAGTAGAGACAGGGTTTCACCGTATTAGCCAGGATGGTCTCGATCTCCTGACCTCGTGATCCGCCCGTCTCGGCCTCCCAAAGTGCTGGGATTACAGGCTTGAGCCACCGCGCCCAGCCTGATCATTTTCTTGATATGGAATCTGGGAGCAGCAGGGAACATAAGTAATGTCACGGTGTCAGGATTGGGAGGTGTGCATTTTGGATCCTGATTAAATGCATCAACATAGGTAATATATTGTGATTGTTTCAAATAGTGAAGATCAGAAATCCTTCCTGGCACAAATTCAGTTCCCCACAGTAACCTCAAAATTGACTTCAAACCTACATTCTATCTGACCCATGGTGTTTCTCCTCTTCCGTCACTTTTCACTGTGTTCTGCTGATCTCCAGCAAATGAATGCGCTCCCATTCTGTTTCCTCAATGATGGGCCCATAAAAATGCTGGAAGTTTTCTTCTATTTCCCTCTTTGAGAATCATGAGGCACTCATTGGGATTGTGGTTCTGGGGTTATTTCCCTCTTTGTGCGTATTTATGTATGAGCCATATACAATCAACTGTTCTGTCAATATCAAGAGGTGGCAATTTTAAGTGTTCTATGTTTTAAACTTTAATGTATAACTTATGTCAGTCAATCGTGATAATACCACTATTCTCACTAGTCATCATCATCATCATTATCATCATTGTCATCATCATCATATAACAATTACATAATGGTTAATATTGGCCACAAATCAATCCTATTTCCTTAAAATCTATTAGATGAGCCTTATAAAACTGCCCTTTTTCTAGGTTCAAATGGTGAGTAGAAGTAATTTCATATGGTTCAACTTATTATTACTTCAATTTCCTTACAGGCTTACAACCATCACAGTGATTCAGGCCACCATCATCTCACCACTAGAAATCATCACTGTGGCCTTCTGATGGATATTCTTGCTTCCAATTTAGCCCTCCCCCATTTGTTTGTTATACTTCAGCTAGACTAAGCTTTATAAAACACAATAGTATTGAGCAATTCCTCCCTCTAAAATGCTGTCATGGCATCTGATTGACCTTAGTATAGAATCCAAGCTCTGCTAATGTGATTTATAAGTCATGTAGCCGTACATCCCAGTTAGTCTCTGACAGCCCTGGTTTACAACTGCTGCCCCAGCCTAATTAATAGTGGTGCTCCCTTTATTCTCAGAAGTGGACTGGTTTGGATGATGAATTACATGACCACCTTATTTATAAGGTACTTCACGCTCTGGCCTCTGCAATTCTCTCCAGCCTCATCTCGCACCACTTTTTAAATCATAAAAATGAGCTGTATCCATTCTGAATTCCTTTGGATTTATGGGATATATCACTGTCTCTTTCAGTTCAGAGCCTGTGCCCATCATGCTGCCACTGCCTAAAACATCTCTCTGTTAACCTGACTAATGCATGCCAATTTTCATGCTCCTTTTTCCTTTTTTCTTTTCTTTTCTTTTTTCTTTTTTTTTTTTTTTTTTTTTGATAGAGTCTTGCTCTGTCCCCAGGCTGGAGTACAGTGCTGTGATCTCAGCTCACTGCAATCTCCACCTCCCGGGTTCAAGTGATTCTCCTGCCTCAGCCTCCAGAGCAGCTGGGACTACAGGCGTGTGCTACCACGCCCAGCTAATTTTTGTATTTTTAGTACAGACGGGATTTCACCATGTTGGCTATGTTGGTCTTGATCTCCCGACGTCGCAATTCGCCTGCCTTGGGCTCCCAAAGTGCTGGGATTACGGGCGTGAGCCACCGTGCCCAGCCCTCATGCTCCATTTTTATAGTTTCTCCAAGAAGCACTTTCTGACCTCTAGAGTAGTTTGAATTTTTCTATTTTCTGTACCCATATTGGCTCTATTCTTCCCCTAATCAAACCCTTTTCCCAATTAACCATGTTTATATCCTAGTTTATGTGCTTCCTTTTACCTTGAACCATTGTTTCTCTGGGGCCTTATAAGTATTTGTTATATAGATATTACATATATATATATAATATGCATATATATGCACACATATATGAGTGTATGTGTGTGCACATGTTGAACAAATTAATGAGACAAAATATAACTTTAAGGTTGTTTTTGGACTTTGACATCTGGTCTTGACTTTTTATGCTGAGAAAGGGATGTTGAGAGTATGAAGCACTATAATAAGAGAGAAGAAGAGAAGGAGAGACCAGAAAAGGGCCGATGATTGAATATCAAGAAAGGAACATATAGAAAAGAACTGAGAGGCTTTGAACTGACAATTTGGATGGGCAACTACATTCCATTTCTGATCATCGATCCTGTCTTTGCACGGTTGCTTGCACTTATCTTAGCAGTGGCACTTAAAAAGCCGGAAACACATATCTTGCCTGCAATGTACAAACTTACCAGAACATCTTATATAGTAACAGAATTTTCAGTATAAGTATAGATAGTAATTATGTTTGAATTTGAGTATTTGACTAAGATTATCTCTCCTTTTTTAAAAGTTGGTAAGTTATGTTAAACAAAAACAAAACAATTTCTAAAACGATGACTGAAAGTAAGGATTGTTTAAATCCGTTTTATAAAATTTACTTCCAGAAGATAAAAGTGGGAAGCTGAAGTGGCATATCATTTCTAAGCTATTTTTGTAGGTCGAATTGCATCCTTCAAAAAGAAATGTTGAAGTCTTAACCTCAGTTACCTATGAATGTGACCTTATTTGCAAATAGGGTCTTTGTAAATGTGATTAAGTTAAGGTGATGTCATACTGGTTTAGGGTGGACCCTGATCCAATATGGCTGATATCCTCATAGAAGAGGGGAGGAGATACAGAAACACAGGGAGAAAGTTGTGTAAAGATGGAGGTAGAGATGCAAGTGGTGCATCCACAAACCAAGCAATGCCAAGGAAAGAAGCATGGACATTTTTTCTTACTGTGTCTAGAAGGAACCAACTAGGCTGACATTTTGGTTTCGGACTTATAGCCTCCTGAACTGTGAAATGAATGTCTATTGTTTTAAGCCACCTAGTTTGTGGTAATTTAATATGGCAGTCCTAGAAAACTAAGATAGCAAAATTAGGAAACAAATATAGCTATACTAGGAAACAAATATAACTATTTTGAAAGGGGAAAATATATTCAATATATTTAGTACAGAAAGGATGAAGATATAGATAGTAGAACGATCAGAGGAATAATAATTTTTTCCCACTGTTCTCAATATCACTGCTAATTCCTATAAGAACACAATTACTCAATCACTAATCTGCTGTAGTAGTCTGATCAATGCTAAGCCATACAGCAAGAATGAATAAACCCCCAAATCTTAAAAGCTTGGCATTACAGAGGTTTATTTCTCAATGATGCAATGTCAAATACAGGTCCATCTGGTGACTCAGGGTCCCAGTTGTCCTCTTCCTGTGATGTTTCCAACTCAGGAAATGGCTTTTATGGTTACTATGGCAGAGATAGAGAGTAATGGGGAGCTGGCACCTAGGTCTTCAGTGCTTCAGCTAGGAAGTCATAGTCATGACTCCACTCCACATTTTTACAATCTGAGAATAGTCAAATGCCCCTCTTAACTGCAAGGGACTGAGAAGTGTAGGGAACACAAGAATATTTTTTGAGAGCTATTATCTCTGCTTACATATAATGGCAGAAGAAAATATGCTCCAAAATTTATTAAAATCATACTATGCTCTCAGAGATTCTAGATACTCCCTTAATTTGATTTTTTATCCCAGTTACAGTTTTACATGCTTCTTTTATATACATATATATACACACACACATATATATGTATTTATGTGTGTATGTATACATAGCTGTTACACAAGTCTTTCCATTAACGTGGTGTTATATTTGTCTTTACCAGAACTACTAACTACTGACAACATGAAACTCTTCTCCACCCAAAATCATTCCTATTTAAACATTTATTAGTGTTCAATTCTAATACCATTGAACTGCTCATAAAGGAGAAAGAGGAAGAGAAGAAGAAGGAGGAGGAGGAGAAGTTTCCTGTTACGTTTTTAAAGTAAAGAAAATATCTGCCATTTTGATTATTTTGAGTATCAATTAAATTATCAGTTAATAATTCAAGAAAATATATCCTAGGAAAAAAATTCCCCTATATAATAAACTAAAGCTTTTAAAATATCCTTCTTAATCCCTCATATGAAAAATTTATACTCCCCCTCTTAGATATTAGTAAGAGCCCATCATCCCCGCTGGCTTTGCAGGTCCAGCTCATGCAGATGGATTATTTCCCAGCATGTGGATGCTCTATTTGACTCCACTGTAGGCCAGCCATCCCTTCTCATCAATCATGTTGCAATTATTTTTACCCAATTACATATTCTTTTGGAGAAGAGAATTATTTAACCAGAAATAACATCAACAAGCCTTTTACAGAATATACATGCTTAAGTTTCACACCATATTGTTGAGATATTTTGAGTGTTTAAAAAATAGTATGTGAATATATTTTGGTTGTAAAAAATTCAAATGAAACTTTATACCCATTAGGATGGTTGCCATAATTTTAAAAATGAAAGGTAGAAATTGGTGAGGATGTGAAGGAATTAGAAGCCTTATGCATTGTTGATGGGAATATAAAATGGTGTGACAACTATGGAAAACAGTATGGAGGGTCCTCAAAACATTACAAATAGAATTACAATAGGATCCAACAATTCTACTTCTGGGAATATGCCCCAAATAATTAAAAGCAGGGTCCTGAAAAGATGTTTGTACATCTCTGTCATAATAGTATTATTTACAATAGCCAAAAGGTGGGAACAACCTGGCTGTTGACAGATAAACAGTTAAATAAAATGTTGTACATGTATACGATGGAATATTATTCCATCTGTAAAAGAGAGGAAATTCTGACACATGCTACCATATAAATGGACATTGAGGACATTCTGCTAAGTGAAATATACCAGTTACAAAAAGACAAATACTGTTATGATTCTACTTACCTAGAGTCGTCAGATTCATAGAGACAGAAAGTATAATGGTGATTACCAGGGGCTGCAGGGAGAGAGGAATCGGGAGTTATTATTTAATGAGTACCAAATTTCAGTTTTGCAAGATGAAAAGCATTCTGGATGTGAATGGTGTTGATGGTTGCACAACAATGTGAAGGTACTAATACTACTGAACTGTACACTTAAAAATGGTTACAATGATGAATTTTATGTTATGTGCATTTTACCACACTTTAAAATAATTCAGAAACAACATCCTCACTCCCAGCGCTCTATACAGAGAAAATCAATGCCTTTATTCTTTAGTTATGCATTTACATAGACACAAATTCTCATATAGCATTATATGGTTTATTCTTTGATTCATTTTGTTTATCACATAAATGTCATCTTAATGCGTATCTTGTTCTGCACGTTCAACAGTGTCTCAGTGTTGCTATGAGAAATGGAACAGGGAAACTTCCTGGGCCTAAACTGAATAGGCCATTTTATTCTCTACCACATTCTTTGTCGTTCTATCTCCGTTGGACTGGGATTCTCCATTGGTCCTTCACCAATGAGTCATTCTGACAGAATATTTCACCAGATCTAGGATTTCTACATAGTACTTCTTTTTTTTTTTTTTTTTTTTTTTTGAGACGGAGTCCCGCTCTGTCGGGCCCATTCTGGAGTGCAGTGGCGCCCAATCGTCGGCTCACTGCAAGCTCCGCTCCTGGGTTGCACGCCATTCTCCCTTGCCTCAGCCTTCGCCGAAGTTAGCTGGGGACTTACAGACGGCCCGCCAACCGTCGCGCCGGGCTAGATTTTTTCGTATTTTCAGAGGGGAGACGGGGGGTTCACCGTCACGTTAGCCAGGATTGGGTCTCGACTCAGCTCTGACCTCGTGATCCGGCCCGTCTTTGGCCTCCCCAAAGTGCTGGGATTACAGGCGTGAGCCACTGTGCCCGGCCTCTACATAGTACTTCTAACATTTCAATATTTCTTTGCCTAAAATTTTCTGTTCTATTTGAAAATTGTGTGCCGTTTTTTTTCTTTTTCCTTTTTGTCACCTACATGGGGGGGTAGAGTGTTGGCCTTCAAAGGTGAAATTGCATCTTTCCACAACTCTCAGTTTTCTTAGTTTTGAGTCTGTTCTTAACTTATTTTAAAAAGCTCTTTGGTCATGGTGGCAATAGAGGTTACAGTATGAATACCAATTCCTCTCGTTTAGGCCTCTGTTCTTTAGATATGGTCATTTTACTGCTTCAAGGATCAGAACGTATCATATCCCAAAGTATAATCCCCAGACGTAACTCAGATATGTATAATTCTTTAATAATAATGTGATTTGTTCTCAATATTTAAAGTGAACCCAAGATGAAGAGTTGGAAAGAAAATTTTTAAAACTCTAATGCTTTAATAGGCTCTCAAACTGGTGACAGCTCAAATCTTCTGTTTCTTTTGTCAACATATAAAAATCCAGAATAACAGTTAAATATTCCATAGCTAACTATTATTTAATACTAATATTACGTCTTGGTTAATGGAAGACACCATAGACCAAATTTGAATATTTATGCTCCTTTTTAATATTGATAATCCTCTTTCTGAGATAAATTCAGGAAATCCAACCTTTCTCCTCAGCCCTTTTGAAATAAAGACCACTTTTCCAATTAGGAATATCTAATGAAGTGTTAAAGCTCAGAGTTGAAAAGATGCTTTAGTATTCATCAGATACAATGCTGTAGTATTATTGGTAAGATTGTGAAACAAATTCCAGTACACTTCAGCTCTGCTGACAAAGATGAAATAGAGAATAAAGGAGGTATGCACTGACTCTTATTAAGGTTGACATCCAGTTTGAATATGTTCATCCTCTAAGGTATGGTTTTAGGTATAAACCATCGAGCAAGCACAAAATAGCGAAGCTGAGAGCTGCAGGACAAAAAGATCTGGTGGATTCTAAAGGACTGAGAATGACCGATGGCTACTGAAATGAAGTGTGACATGGTATCCATAGCTGATATTTGTCTTTAACTGATAAAATGGCTAAAACATTTCCTGGTCAACACACCACTCTTTCTCCTCTCTTCTCATTCCTCTAGAACAGTGGCCTTCAACCTCTTTTCTTGATAAGTAATGCAATTAAATTGGATAATATCTCTCTTTCTAACACATTCACACATAATAAAAATGTCATGAGATGTCTTAAAGAAATACTTAGACATTTTACATTCAGTGGACTCCAATATTTCTATTTTATATTCTTTTTAAAATACTGATTTTGACCTATTAAACGGACTTCAAGGTTCACTAATAAATAATAATAGCAATTTGAAAACTACTCATCATAATGTTTCACCTTATATATTTGACTTCATTAGAATAATTGAATGTATGTTTATTGTGTAATTCAGGAGTCCCCCACCCCTGGGCCACAGACTGGTACTGGGGATTGGGGACCCGTGCATTCCACCAGTCAGTGGCCTGTTAGGAACTGGGCTGCACAGTAGGAAGTGAGTGGTGGGTGGGTGAGTGAGTGAAGCTTCGTCTGTATTTACAGCCACTCCCCATCACTGGCATTACCACCTGAGCTCTGCCTCCTGTCAGATCAGCAGTGGCATTAGATTCTCATAGGAGTGCAAACCCTATTGTGAACTGCATCAGTAAGGGATCTAGGTTGCATGCTTCTTATGAGGATCTAATGTCTGATGATCTGTCACTGTTTCTCATTATCCCTAGATGGGACCATCTAGGTGCAGGAAAACAAGCTCAGGGCTCACCCTGATTCCATGTTATGGTGAGTTGTGTAATTATTTCATTATATATTGCAGTGTAATGATAATAGACACGAAGTGCACAATAAATATAATGCACTTGAATCATCCCAAAACCACCCCCAACCCTGGTCTCTGGAAAAATATGTCTTCCACAAAACTGGACCCTGGTGTCCAAAAGGCTGGGAACCACTGGTATAATGAATTAGTTCAAATTTACCTGCATAGATAGTAAAAAAACCAATACATTTGCAAGCTGGAAACTTTGTTCAAAGACTGTACTTGAAAACCTTCATAAAGGATTTCATTCATTAATTCTTTACTAAAAATTCATGTCTGTGCATGTTAAGGCAAAGAGAATAGAAACCTCTCTTTAAAAATTGCAAAACTCTTATAATGCCTTTCAGAAGATCATCTTTAAGTATGTGCTTCTTAATTGTTCCGCTGGAAGTCAAGTTTTCACTTGTATTTTTACATGGTGAACTTCTAGGAATGAGATATAAAAACTGTAGGATATGTTAACATAAGACTCCTGAAAGATTCAAAATTCACAGCTATCACCAATTTCATCCTTAAAGTGTAGTGTTCCTTCTTCCTGAAGAACTTTTCAAATTCTTACCTGAATTATATTTATTAGTAGTAGTTTGTTTTTTTTCCCCAGAAATGTGAAGCCAGTAAAATTAGATCAACATTCTTTCTATTGACTCAAGAATACGAGAAGGTCAATCTAATGATATGAAATTTGCAGTCTCATCTGGGCCCATAGATTTAAATATTACTTCTATGTTAGTGACTTCGAAATCCTTATTTCCATATTTGACCCCTTCTGTGAGTAAGCTCCATCTCTAACTTTCTATCGCCTTTGGATATCCTTACTTGCACATTCCTTCCAGAACTTACAACTTAACATGGCTTAAACTTAACAGCTAAACATTCTCCCTCTGAAGTATCCCATTCTTTCCACAGTCTTCACCCACCTCCATTAAGTTATTTTCCTCCTATTTCCAAATTTCTGCTGAGGGTCCCATTAGTCTTGTAGGTATAAACCATTAGATTCCTACTAGACCCCTATCTTTCTTCCCATTATATCAATGAGAAAAGTCTTGATTTTATTTCTTTTTTTGTCACGATTTTTATTAATAGGAAATAAACACTTATTCCAGTTTCAAAGTTGTTATACTGGAAGTTGCTAATTTAAAAAAAATGAATTTTAAATAATCACTTAATCATCATGCTTTGACTAAGACAATGAAATGTGGCTTAAAAAAATATTCAGCATCATTTGCTCATAGGTCTTTCAGAATTTGTTCTTAAAGTTTCTGGAACTTTCGTGTCTGTAAAGTACAGGAAATACTGAGCTACATTGGAAAGCCTCTCTGGGACAGGCAATGGGGAGTTAAGCAGTCATCATAAAGGAATCAATGTACATTCAGCACAGTGACTTGGACTGCACAAGAATCCCTTCCCCTCTGCAGTAGCTCAAGAGAGACATGTTTCTAAGCACAGAGGTATGAGGAGTCTCAGACTGTTTTTTGCTGTTAGAATTGGTCTCCCCATCTAGTAACAGTAAATCTCTGACATGGATACTATTGGCCCTTAATGTTCTGTGATTTTAGGAAATAGTTTGGATTTAGTTTAATTTATTCAGAAATCAAACATGTTTAATTAGGTTCACTACTCTGGCAGAGTAAGTGTATGCTGGTTTAGTATCTTTATAATATATATATAATGTGTAGGTAAATCATAGTCTTAAATCATACTTAGAATACTATATTATTTAAACTAATATCTATTTTAACAAAATGTTTATAACTAAAAACAGCTGATGAAACTAAATCCGAAGGTATGCCAAAGAGGACTCAGCTCTGTGTTGCTTAAAGAACTTTAAAAAAGCATGTGCCCATAAAGTCATTCAAGGAGAGGGAAGGAGGTCCCCTTCTCCTTATTCTTACTATAGAATTCCTATTGGGGCTGGGCCAGAAATGAGCACTTCTAAGTATTTCAGAGAAGTCCAAAGTGTTAAAAAAAAGGCTTCCATACAAAAGAACGTCTTTCTGAATCAGTGAATAGTAATGCTCATCAGAATTTTCTAATAACACAAAAACAAAGCCAAGTCCACACATTCGATCAGTTGTCAAAGTAATGGGAGGTGGATTATGTCAACCTTAGTCAGAGCTCCTGCTGGCTTCTTCCTATACACTGTTCACCAATTTGAGTAAAGTGGACTTTGTGAGAGAATAGTGTTTGATGGCCAGGACTTCTTTTGGGCATTCTTCCTAAGTGGAATACACAACAGATAAGGGAGTAGAGGAGGTAATACAGGGAAGCTACTCATTCCAGCTCAGAGGGAGTTGATGAAGCCCATATATGCATTCAAGGAGCCAATGACATCCTCTATCTGTGGGTAGTGGCTTATGTGGTGGTCATCCAGAATCAACATTGTGGACCACGGCAGCGTTTTCCCGTACAGCTCCAAAAACTCTGGATAGAGATTTACAGGATCCAATGGCCCATAGATAAAATGAATAGGGATAGTTACAGAGGCAAGAGCTCCCACACAGCACCTTCTGAACTTCTTCCTCTGATTGATGTACTGTAAGAGACCATCAATGGCTAACTTCCCGTCATTGTTGCGGATCCCTGCCCACATGTCCCACAGCTCACTCTCAGAGGGCCAAGTATACAGCCCAAAGACTGTGGTGAGACCTCGAGAGAATACAAAGAAGTTCATCAGTTGTGTGAGGATGGGTGATAGCACACCTCCATCTTTGAGTAGCTTTTGAAGAAGGAGAGGACGGTGAGTCTCAGGGAAGATACCTCCATTTGACAGACAGACTCTATATGGTGTGCCGATCAGATGGATTCTGCTTGTACCTGTAGAGAAGCTCCTGAGCAACAATTATCTCCACAGTCATGAGACTTGATCCTGAGGTTCTGGAGCCCCAGATGCCGCAAAAGTGCTTCCACGATGCTGACCTGCTCAAATATGGAGTTGTGATGTGGTCTCGGTTTGTCACTGAAGCCAACGCCTAAGAAATCAAGGGCACTCACTCGATGAAACCTCAAGGTCAGACCTTCCCAAATCTTGTACCAATCGTAGCTGGATGTTGGAAAAAGTGTAAAACCACAACTATCTCCCGACTTCCATCCACACCCACAGAGTCTTGGTAGAAGATACGCAGTCCCTTGTAAGTGAAAAACTTGCCTGAAGACTTCCATGAGTGAGGATCAGGTGAGAGCTGAGGGGGCGGGATGTGCGAGTACCAGCAGCAAGCAGAAGCACCGCCCACAGCCCCACCCGGACCCACCTGGACCCACCACTCCCTCATCCTGCGGAGGCGATCTCTGCGCACGGCTGCGATATCCCAAGCTGCCCGCTGCAGCGTTGCGCAGCAGGGCTGGCCGGTAGCGGGGGCGCAGTCAGCAGCCCACAGTCCGCACAGGGCGGCGCCGCGCCGGGCAGCTGTAGCCACTCTGGCGTGCACGGCGGCACTGCATTTGCTAGGCGCGACTGCCGCAAGGGAAGTGCCCGGGTGTGCTGGTTGCCGCGGCCTCTATTTCTAAACTATTTCTTTTATTTTCTTATTTCTTTTAATTCCTACTGCTTACACCCTCATTGACTATTGCAACCGCCTCTTGAGGGGATTGAAATATTCACAGATATTCCAGTTACTCTCCTTTTGGGCATATAGTAGGATTACATTTGCTCACCCCTGAAATTAGGCATAGACACAGTCAATGAAATGTGAACGGAACTGACATGCGTTACTCCTAGACTGAGTACGCGTTTTACAAGCCAGTGCATAATTCACCATGCTATAGAGACAGATGATCTTCCAGATGGATGCCTGAGTGTAGTACAGCTCAGTTCCCCCCACCCTTCACACATGGGCCCAAAATGTACACGGAGCAGCAGCAAGAAATACATGTCCTTGCTATCTTTGTTAGTTTAATCCACAGAGACTTTGGAGTCCGCAGTTATCCAGTATCCTAGCCTGTCCTGACTGATATGATCCCTTAACTGATTTCTCAATTCACAGTCTCTTCTCCTTCCGATTATTCTACATCACTATCATATTAATCTTCCTGAAATAGAAGTCTAATTACATAAATTCCTTATGAAAATCTTTCAATATTTCCCTGTTATCTTCACTGGCTTTCACATCACAGAGTGCATCTCAACTTCCTTTTAAAACGCCCACTGTTTCTCTACATGTACACACACACTTTCTGACGCCTTCGCTTTTCTGTTCCTGTGATTCTAGGATGCTCTCTGCTAGTGCTGTCGGTTTAAGTGCTACCTATTCTTAAGTAACAGTTCAAATGCCAGTATCTCTATGAGGCCTTTTCTGGATCTCTGGGAAAAAAAAGGGGGCGGGGGGGGGGGGGGGGG